>NC_133324.1:862944262-863244262 GCF_042186555.1 Aquarana catesbeiana
AATGTTTGCGTGAAGTTTGGATGCATTACTGAATCTAGAGTTGGTTGTAGAGGAGGTGTGAAGTGGTGCCAACATGAATTAATACTGTACGAGAGGAAGTGAGGGCAATATGAAGTAAACTGTGTACCCTGTTGAAGAATTAAGCAGCCCTTAGATGAGTCTTCTTTTTTTTTTTTTGGTTGAATGTAAAAAAGTGATTTGATTTCACCATCTACACACTTGATGTGGATGGGGGAATCCTCCCTGTTGGGTTTTTGTATTCTGACAGTGGGGAGACTCCCCCACTATCAGAATACACTGAATAGCCCTGCCCCCTATAGCCTGTGACAATCATTGAGTGGGAAAATCCAACAGCTTGGTTGTACAGAAGTTGATCAGTGGATCAACTTCTGTACAACCAGCCTGCCAGTACATGTATCAAAATTAGACTGGTCCCTTCTGTGCTGGAAAAATTTAGATCCATGTATGGCTGGCTTTACAATTATTTTCTGTAAAACGTCAGCCATAAAAATTCTGTATTAACCCTTTGTGCACAGCTATAAACCCTTTTTTCTAGAAAACATTTGCATAAAAACAGAGATTTTTGGTTCACATACAGTGGGGACGGAAAGTATTCAGACCCCCCTTAAATTTTTCACTCTTTGTTATATTGTAGCCATTTGCTAAAATCATAGGAACCTTACTGTAAGTGCAGCAGAATTTTTTTTGTAACCTTGGCCAGATCTGTGCCTTGCCACAATTCTGTCTCTGAGCTCTTCAGGCAGTTCCTTTGATCTCATGATTCTCATTTGCTCTGACATGCACTGTGAGCTGTAAGGTCTTATATAGACAAGTGTGTGGCTTTCCTAATCAAGTCCAATCAGTATAATCAAACACAGCTGGACTCAAATGAAGGTGTAGAACCATCTCAAGGATGATCAGAAGAAATGAACAGCACCTGAGTTAAATATATGAGTGTCACAGAAAAGGGTCTGAATACTTAGGACCATTTGATATTTCAGTTTTTTCTTTTTTAATAAATCTGCAAAAATGTCAACAATTCTGTGTTTTTCTGTTAATATGGCGTGCTGTGTGTACATTAATGAGGAAAAAATGAACCTAAATGATTTTAGCAAATGGCTGCAATATAACAAAGAGTGAAAAATTTAAGGGGGTCTGAATACTTTCCATCCCTACTGTATATTGCAATACAAGTTCAAGCTGGCTAATGTTAGCCTTTTCTGGACAGATTTTATTTTAAGGCTTGAAATGTTGAGTATTTACTTATTGCAACCTCAGCATTTATATTTGACCTAATTGGATAATGCATTGTGTTTGAGTGAACTAAAATTACCTTTAGTGTATTTTTTGTGTTTAATAAAAATTTGCACTAATATAATGTGACATAAAAAATTGGAACTACCACCATTTTATTTTTCAGGGTGTTTGCTTTCAAAAAATATATAATGTTTGTGTGTTTAACTAATCTTCAGATCTAAAATGTACATTTAAACATGCACAAAAATGGAAAACGTAGAGACTTTAGTATAAAATTGTTCTATGCTGATATGGTATATTGATTGCAGCTATTTCTTTTAATTTGGACCTTAACTGTATTTGAGCACCACAAACTAAAAACACAATTCAATTCATTTTTAATATTCATGGCAAACTCACTCATTATCCATGTCTCCATGCCTTGTTTTGTTGAAAAATAACCCCCCCCCCTAGCATTTATAGCCATGGCTATTTTGGGAAAGAGTAGATGATACATGTAGCATTTCCTTCTGGAATCCATCTATCCTTAGCTTAGACATGTAGGCAGGAGGGTGTGCTTATCTGAGAAAACCCCTCCTCCCCTCCTCCAGATGAAATAAAATGCCCATGAAGACTCCTGGGATGTATGAAATCATTTTGGCCTAGGCCAGAAACCAGGAAGCAACTGAAATGTAAAAAAAAAATTTTTTAAAGCAAATAAATACAATATAGCTTCCTATGTATTTACTAAGGCTAGCAGCATAAGGATGAAAAATAGTTAATATTTGATAGATTTTAGTTTCACTTTAATGTGATTTAAATGCAAGGTCCAATGATTTCAAATTGGCTGCAATGGTTAGTTCTTTGGTTAGGTTGCTTGTTTTCTCCAAAGATAAAGTCAATGTGGAGGTATCTGTTCGCTCACCCTGTCCCGCCATAGTCATTACCTCCTCTCTGCTATATGCATTATTATGCACTTTTGGGAAATACAAGCATGTACAATCATAGAAAGATTGCTTACACAAATGATTGTTTGGCAGTCAGAATGTCTGACCTTCATCTATAAAACGTTGTGTCTAGCCTCACTGAGTGCCATGGGAACAGTATTTTGTAGACTGCCTAATAAAAAAATGTGTATGCCTCACTTAAAGTAAACTTTTCTATTAAACAAATAAATAATGCCGTCTGAATTTCCTAAAGACCATACAATTAAGGTAATAGTGCATTGGTAAAGGATATATGCCCACAAATGGGTGACGAGGCATTTCAAGCTGTGGTGACAAGTTCACTTACTGTATCGCAGAAGTTGTCCCAATTATATATTCTATTTGAGAACCCATTATACTACACTACAGCTCCACAGAATGGGTACCCTTGCTGACCCACTCTGCTGCAAATGCTGGAGAGATCATAGTGACTTGATTCATTTCCTATGGCACTGCCCTAAGTTACACCTTTACTGGAAAGAGGAGGTAGATGCACTCAATAAGGTGTTTCAGGCTAATGTGCCGATAGACCCCAAATGCTGTCTTTTAGGTATTCTGAGTGAGGTGATACTTGAGGAGTTCACAAGGGAAGCGTTAACTGGTGCCCTCTTCCAGGCCTGTATACTAATCCTGCAGCTTTGGAAATCCCCTGACCCATCCTCCCACAAGGCATGGGTAACTATTGTAGGAAATACCCTTTTGTTAGAATGATATACTGTATATACATAGAGCATGTCCTTGTAAATTTGAGAAACTATGACCACCATCACTTGATATACCGGGTCTATGCCTGAGGAAACATATACACATGATATTACTGCAATGCCCAGGGTGACAATAGGGTTGAAATTTATGGTGCTTCTTTCAAAGTGTCATCTAACTACACTTTTTTGCCAGGCTATTTTTGTATACGTAGACGAGACTGTAAATAGATGCAACTGGAAATGTTTCTATTCAATGTAAGATCTTAATGCTCTGTAATGTTGCACATTGCTCAATAAAGTTTTTTTTCGAATTAAAAAACAAAAATAAATAAAATGAATGCTACTTTCAAATTATGCTTCACCTATGCTTTCCAGTGAACTCATAAAGCGAGCAGTTGCATGTGCAAAATGCAAATGTTGACCTTTCACTTTAAAGCCAACATTGTATTCTTTTCTGCCATTTTGATTGCTGGCCTATCTCTGCACAGTGCTCATAAATGTGATTAATGGGAAATGAGTGACAGCACCCCCATCTTTTCATTATATAGGCAAAGTCACACAAAATAGTTGCAAAGGACAGATAAAGAAAGAATGTGCAATACTGAGGAGCTCCCACCTAGGTGGATAATATTTGGCAGTGGTTTTGTGCTCCACGCATTCCCTTTAAAACATTTCTGGCACCATATTTGATATTCCTCTTAGCAAGAACATAAAAAGTCAGAGATACCAAAAAAAAAAATGAAGAATGATCAACAAAGGGAAAGTAAGGAGATGTGAAATAAATAAATGTAATCATTTAGCTTAAAAAATTGACTTTATTAAATCTTTTCCTTTGCTGTCTGTGTGTAAACTACTAGGCAAGGAAACCACTGGCTACTGGCTGCCAGAGTAAAGGGTTGTGCAGTAAGGAGGACTTCAATGAGGCACTTGGGCTGCAGGGTGAGCATCTGGATATATACGTAGTTCCCCTGTGACAGGCCAAGTGACTGCTATGGGGCCCAATATTGTCCTATGGTTATTTTTACTACATAACTGTACTACTGGGGAGGTCATCCTGATACATTTTCATGGTTCAGATAACTCGGTCAGATTGTTATTAAAGCTGTTAGTTGCTGCATTGCTAATGTTTTAGAATGGAACAGATCCTAACTGTGGGTTGCATTTATGATGTAAGTGCTTGGGGGCCCCTATGATGATGCAGCTAACAAGTCTCATAACATTTAAATGTTCTAACTCTTCCCAACTTTACTATAAAATAATGTTGACTTTACTGTCTTTGTACCTGTTGAGGAAATGTCTACTCGTCATCACCTGTCCTGGTGACCCAAGAGGAAGTGGACAATAATACTCCCAGTGAATTATAGACAACCATGCACACCTTACAGTAGCACTAACCCTTCCATTCTCTATTCAAAACAACAACAAAAAAGTTTTATCTCTTGTTCCACTGTAATCATATATATTATAGGAAAGAAGTGTCCATAAAACAAGGTTTGGTATTGCTGTTTAGAGAAAAAAGATATAAATTATGAGTTATAAGCTCTCAGAATACATATTATAATCATATGGAGCAATCAGCAACAGTATGCAGTTCCATGAAAACATATTACAAAAACACTGTATTGTGTTGCTAGTGGATTGTATCTCAGGGCAGTGACCTTATAGTTGCTGGCTTTATATAAAATAACTTTCTTTTCTATGCAATATGAAAACCTTTAAAATTAACTCACATAATATGATTAATCGATCTAAGAGGTTTGGTTTTAATGGTAATTGTAATAGATCAAGTAGTCAAGTCATTCAGCTCTCCATTTCTGCCAGCTAAACATAAGACACCCAATTTGTGAACTGGGTAACTAATGACTACATAGAATGTCATTGTTTTTGGCAAGTTGCTAGTGAAGGTTCATAGGATAAAAATGTTTTTTGTTTTTTTCAGGTATAGCATATAGGTGAATTAAAACCTGTGGTTTGCCAGGAAGTGACCCTATCACTATAATAAACTTTCCTACCAAAGTTCTCTCTGTGAAAGAAAAATGTACATACTTCTCCTGCTGCCCATGCTTCTGAACGTTGCTTCGTTTGTGAAACATGGTCCCCCAAAGACTGCTAGGAGTGTCCATCTGCCTGATCCCCCACAGCTCTCGCTGGTTCCTCTAGCTGACCTTACTGTAACAGAACCCTGTCGCACTCCGCTCAAGTGTTTCTGTAAGTATACTGCTTCCTTTAGTCTGGACCTTCAGATATCAGATAATACAGCCACATATTGTAACTAAATACCAGGCAAGACCTGCTCAGTTACAAATTGCAACATGGAATGTTTTATTGGACAAGAATACAGGCTTTTTATACACTTGAGAAGGAGGTTCCCCTCTTCTGATCATATTACCCTAACTGTAAGCAGAAACATAAATTAACATGAGCTAATTAACCAGTCATTTAACCAGCCTAGTTGACTCAGAAGTCATCTCCTAGCTCACAAACTACAATACACATTATCATAAGTATAAAAGGACACCTTCACACAATAGCAGGAGACCACCAGTAGCGGACTATCCGTCTCCTAAGTTGTACAGAGGCCAATGTGATCAGCTCTTTCAATTAACATGTATTGTTCAGAATCAAACACACCAGGAATAGTCTTTATATATTTCCTGGGAGATATTGTGGATTGTTTCCTTTAAACTTTATTTTCCAGCTGCACTTAACTGTTGAGAACAACTGAAGGAACATGTATAATACACCTAATTGAATAGTATTTCATAATGGAATTTTTTTATTGTCAAATTGTAAGTCCTTGGAGGACTTTTATCCAGCATAGATACTTTGCTTTGTTTCTACTTCAAGTTAATGATAATAGCTCCCTTAGGCTGCATGTTCTTTTCTATCACTGTTTGAAAACATTTGTCTTAGCCAATGCAGCACTCATGCAATGTTGAACTGTTGAAGTCTAAATGTATAATTATTCCACATCGTGAGGAGAAGACACATTTAAAACCTGTTAGTTTTTAGTTAAAGCATCCATTGTTTAGCTCAGATAGCATGCGATCACCCTGATTAAGGGGAGCCAGTCCTGATTGGCCTTATGCAAGAATCTCAGTCCTAACTTACAGGGCAGTAGCTGGCATATTTTTTAGAGGCCTTTTTTGATTGAAGAACAAAAGAACACGAATGCGCATAAACACACCTAAACGCTCATCAAACGTGCATAAACGCAGCGTTTGACATTTTCAAGTCTACATTGATCAAAGTAAAAAATGAGCAGAGGGGAATGTTTTGGAAACAGATATTTAAAAATGTTTTGGTAAAAAAACGCTTCTAAAAGCAAATTCTCATAAACTTTTGTGTAAGAGCCACCACAAGCTTTTTTTATGCTGCTTTTACTGCCAGAGGTTCTGGCATTTTTTCAGCCACCTAGTGTGCATGGACCCTTATGCCGCGTACACATGAGCGGACTTCACGGCAGACTTTGTCTGGTGGTATTTTCGACGGACTTTACGACGGACTTACCGAATGAACGGACTTGCCTACACACGATCTACCAAAGTCCGACGGATTTGTACGTGATGACGTACGACCGGACTAAAACAAGGAAGTTCACAGCCAGTAGCCAATAGCTGCCCTAGCATCGGTTTTTGTCCGTCGGACTAGCATACAGACAAGCGGACTTTTTGACCGGACTCGAGTCCGTCAGACAGATTTGAAACATGTTTCAAATCTAAGTCTGTCAAACTTTTGAGAAAAAAAAGTCCACACATGATCGAATTATCCGACGGACTCAGGTTTGCCGGACCAAGTATGCCGTAAAGTCCGATAGTGTGTACGCGGCATTAGATTGGCAGCATTATGCAAAGCAACAGAGCCCATAATTATCTCCTGGCCCTCCCTCTGCCAGGGTGAAAGAGCTTTGATCAGTTGGTTCCAAGAAGTTAACATAATTCTAATATTCATTTATTGTACAGTATTTAAAACACATTTAAAACCCAACTTTGCAATGGAAAAAGATCCCTTGCAGTGGAGTACCCTTTCACTTCAAGAGCAAATGCCCATTAACTCTAGGGGGTAGAGGAAGAGGCTGTATTGATTTCAGTATTCCTCACTCTGGCAGGTTCCAGCGCTCTCTTCTTCCTGGTGCTTCAGGCTGTGAGCAGTCCCTTGGAACTATCACATACAATGCAGGACTCTACCCCTAGACCTAACAAACATTTAATCCTTACAGTGTATGTAGTTGGCTACTGCAAGAGTATTTTTTTTTTCGTGCTCAGGGTTGGGCTTTAATAATCGTTTTCGAATAAATAAAAAAAAGGGGGGTCTTATTTGTCTGCAATTCAGCTTTAGAACACAACTCATAACATGTCTGTGTAGAAAAAAAATACAACTGTTCAAGAATTTTGCGACCATGTTGTGAGTGATTTTCTGCTTTTCTGATTATGTTCATGAATGAACACAGGAACAAACATTTCCAGAAATAGCATTATTGTCTATATCTATTAGCAAGATAATATATGTTATATAAAAACAGAGAAAGTTATTCTTCTCATTAAAGTAAACCTGCTAAAATCCTGGTCAAATAAACCTGAGAATTTGATGGAAATATCATAGGTTACCTTTAATGAAAACTGCATGACAAAATGATCCAGAGATACACTATATTGTCAAAAGTATTGGGACACCTGCCTTTACACACACATGAACTTTAATGACATCCCAGTCTTAGTCTGTAGGGTTCAATATTGAGTCAGCAAACTCTTTGCATATAACAGCTTCAATTCTTCTGAGAAGGCTGTCCACAAGGTTTAGGAGTGTGTCTATTGGAATGTTTGACTATTCCTCCAGAAGCGCATTTGTGAGGCCAGGCACTGATATAAATGAGAAGGCCTGGCTTGCAGTTTCCGCTCTAATTCATCCCAAAGATGTTCTATCGGGTTGAGTTCAGGACTCTGTGCAGGCCAGTCAAGTTCCTCCACCCCAAACTCTCTCAACCATGTCTTTATGGACCTTGCTTTGTGCACTGCTGCGTAGTTATGCCAGAACAGGAAGGGGCCATCACCAAACAGTTCCCCCAAAATTGAGAGCATGAAATTAACCAAAATGTCTTGGTATGCTGATGCCAAGCCCAACTCCTGAAAAACAACCCCTCACCATAATTCCCCCCTCCTCCAAATGATTTGGACCAGTGCACAAAGCAAGGTCCATAAAGACATGGATGAGCGAGTTTGGGGTGGAGGAACTTGACTGGCCTGACCTCAACCCGATAGAACACCTTTGGGATGAATAAGAGTGAAGACTGCAAGCCATGCCTTCTTGTCCAACATCAGTGCCTGACCTCACAAATGCGCTTATTGAAGAATGGTCAGACATTCCCATAGACACACTCCTAAACCTCAAGGCTAGCATTCCCAAAAGCATTGAAGCTGTTATAGCTGCAAAGGGTGGGCCAACTCAACATTGAACCCTACGGACTAAGACTGGAATGTCATTAAAGTTCATGTGCGTGGAACGGCAAGAGTCCCAATACTTTTGGTGACATAGCGTATATGCAGCTGATATGTACAAATGTGGTCTTTTGTTATAAAGGTTAAGCTTGACCCATCCCTTTCCAGCTCTTGAGCCCCTCTATTGGTCCTTTAATGTGATGGCAGCCTCAATGATTAATTGGAAGGTGGGAGAGGTGGGCCTAAGGTGACTTTTTAGAATGTTTAACATTTCAGCTGCCTTAGTCTTTGTATCTGCCAATTGTTTTCAACTGTAGATTCAACTAAAAATCACAAATGCATTTTCATCAAATGTCTTGTTTAAGTTGCTCACGTTTCAAGGTTTACGTTAAGACCATGCATATCCACTGCTGAAGTGTATGAGATGCAGAATGCCTGTTACATTCCATTTCTTGTTTTTTCTTTCCTTTTTAAAAAAAAGCAACAGTTTCTTACCTTGCAAAAGTAGTACAGTTGGTGGATTTCCAAACGTTTGCAGTAGGTTGAGGCTATAACAGAAATAACAATCAGGAAATGAAGTTGTGTTTATTACTGAATTCTACATGACCAGTAGCTAGTGAGCTGTAGGAGATGGAAGGAGGTTCAGAAGTTAGTGTTTTCATAATAGATTGTAAGCTCTAACGAGCAGGGCCCTCTGATTCCTCCTGTATTGAATTGTATTGTACTTGTATTGTCTGCCCTCATGTTGTTGTAAAGCGCTGCGTAAACTGTCGGCGCTATATAAATCCTGTATAATAATAATAATAATAGAGCATGCTGCGCTTCGGGTCTCCCAAGGTGCACTGCAGGATGTATGTCAGCATATGCAGGCAATTCAGTTGGATTGATTTAGTAACTAGAGGCTGTACCGTGCCTCCCAGCTTTCTGAAATGAGAAGGAGGGACAGCCTTGCACAATGCTAGTTACACAGACCATGATGAAAAAATATACAAAAAAATACAAATAGCAGGTTTACTTTAGGAACGCCAGTGGTCCGTTGTTATGCTGATGTGTATAAGCTGATGTGTATAAAAAAATGATTTGGTATATTTTACAATATTTTACATGATCTTTATAGGGTATATTTGCTTCGACTTCCAGTACTAGACGATTGCGCTCTGATTCTTCTCAGCAACCCACTACCATTAGCTATGATTATGCAAATATATCATTTCTTTTAGAATACCATTCTAGTGAATAACTAGAATTTCTTTTTTCTCATTTGATGTTCTAAAAGCCCTCTAAAAGCCCTCAAGTAAAATACGGCGTCACTGACAGAGGCCCATATATTGAATGCTAATTCACCATTTTGCTCAGCAATCACAGTGAATAAGTACATAATATATTAGATTACAGCTAGATGAAAGGCTACATGTACAAATCTATATGTACACATCAGACTTTACACTAAACTCAAAAACAAAGATTTAGTGTGCGATTAGAGGCAGCCTTATTAAA
Source organism: Aquarana catesbeiana (assembly GCF_042186555.1). Lineage (NCBI taxonomy): Eukaryota > Metazoa > Chordata > Amphibia > Anura > Ranidae > Aquarana > Aquarana catesbeiana. Next base: position 862,954,121 of record NC_133324.1, read on the forward strand.
AACAATGGGAGGTTGCCGCTCCTGCAGCTAATCGTGACCGCTCGCATGTAATCAGTTATGCAGTGATCACATGCAATCAGCCCTGGACACAGGCAGTCTGTGTTCAGGGTCAATCCCTTACATTTGATCGCTGCATTGGATATAGATATATAAATAATCCGTGCAAAGTTTTTTATTCACTTGTGAATAAATGCTATAAAATGAGGATGTTTAAAAAAATACTGAAACGAATAGTAATTTATGAATTCACAAACTTCAAAGTGCATAAACAGAAAAAAACAAAATCAAATTTTGTGTGTCTTTCCTTTACCTTGTAAACGATATTAATTCGCCCATCTAAACTTACACACAGGATTTTGAAGGCATATGATTCAGTGCATGATTAAATATTTATACCAGACAGATGTTTCCAGAGGTGCTGTTAATACACTTTTGCAGATGCAAAAATAAATAGGCAACATGGTCTGCCAAGGAAACAGTGCAGAAGAAGAAAGACACATGATGCTACTTCCATCCCCAATCAGAAGATTTCCAATGGCACCATAAGCTCAGACTTGGCATAAACCAGTAGGACCCTGGAAAACTCATCTACAATCTGAAGAAGACTACTGAAAAGTGTTCTTCATGGATGAGCAGCAACATGGAAGCAAGACCAAGCAACCCACTTATACATGAAAACACAAAAACTGGTGTGCAGAAAAATTGCAGCAGGTGCTCTAAACTGAGGACAGGAGCCAGTTTGTTCACCAAACCCAAGAGGGTGGTACTGGGATAAATGTCTGCCAGCAAAGGTGAAGGAATATAGAAGTTTCCATACATGGTTTGGGGCTACATTTCTGCACATGGAGTTAGAGATTTGGTCAAATTAATGGTCTTCTCAATTCTGGAAAGTACAAGCAGATATTTATGCAATGCTATCAGGGAGGAGTCTGATTGGTCCTAACTTCATTCTGCAGCAAGACAATGATCCCAAATATACAGCAAAAGTAATAAAGTTCTATCTTCTGTGAAAAGAAGAACCTGGAAGAGTCCTGAAAGAGATGATATGGCTACCAACAGAACCCTGATCTCAGAATTACTGGAAGACACATAAGTAACTTAGGCAGCCTAAATCCACAGTTGCTTCATTTGGTTAGTGCTCTTAGATGTTTGAAACAACCTAGCTGCTGACATCCATAGAAACATTGGGCCAGATAAACTAAGATTTGTCGCACATAACATTTGTTGTAGCACATATAGTTTATTTAGTGCACAGAAGAATGAGTAACTGTCTTCTACTATCACTTTCTGTATGCACTACTGCACACCTCTATTGCTCCTAATATTGACAAACTCATTTTCTAGTGGCACTAGTGGCATCTTTCATTTTAGACCCTTCAAACAAAACTATTATTTGGCACATCCAATTGAAAAGGTTTCCATGCTCAAAATACTTGGTGCGCTGACAATAGTATCTGGCCCACTGTGTGCAAGTGTACCTAGGAGAACTGGTGATGTTTTAATGCTAAAGGGTAGACACAGCAAGCACTGATCAGATTTTTTTTTTTTTATGAATTTTTAGATTGGTATTAGATAAATGAAAACTATTCATTTTATTAAATGTTTACATTTCCTCATTTTACAAGAGTTTCAACTTTTGCCCTATATATATATATATATATATATATATATATATATATATATATATATATATATATTTGGAGTTTAGCTTTTAAAACTTAAAAAAAATCAAAAAACATGACATATTACTATCATCACTGATCAGACTGAGTATCTGCATACCTAAAACTGAAACATCCAAATCATCCAACATTTCATCAATGCCGTGTAAGCTGTGTGCAGGTATTGATGACCGATGACATGCTTTGTGAAGAGTGATGTTCTGTCAATGGTTCCGTGCTGATGTGTAGTGTGATGCTGGCATGTATTGTGTTCAGCTAATGCACCAGTTGATGTATAGTGTGATGAATAATGTTTTATTAAAATGGTCTGTTTTGTTGTAAGCTGCTATTCAATCTGGAGAGTGATAACAGAAATGATAATCTTCTGATCTTTCATACTGATACATTCTAATAGTTCAGTCTGAATGAATGATGTGGTGTCTAATTCCAATGTTAAGGTGTAACTAAAGGCAAACTTTTTTTCTCCATACCTGGACAAAACTTAGTTTTGGAGAAGGATTAAAACACTTGTCAGTTTTTTATTGCTTTCAGTGCCCCCATGAGGGAGATAAAGCCTTTGTTTACCATTATCATCAAAAGTGAAAGTAAAAGAAAATCCCAAATTTTGGGTTGACATCAGAACACTAATAGAGGGGAAATCCTCCAATAGGGCACTGGTGCCATACTGGGATTTCCTCGCTTTGGAGGGGTTTCCTCTCATTTCCTGTTTTGGCTATGAGACAGGAAGGGGAATCTCCCCAATGGGACACAGATGGCAAAAAACAAAACAAAAAAACTGACAGGGGTTATAACCCTCCTATCCAGAATGAAAAAAAAAGTTTTGCCTTTAGTTACACTAGGAACATGCTCATACCACTGTCACTTCATGTACTACAGTGCCTTGAAAAAGTATTCATACCCCTTGAAATTTTCCACATTTTGTCATGTTACAACCAAAAATGTAAATGTATTTTATTTGGAATTTTATGTGGTAGACCAACACAACGTAGCACATAATTGTGAAGTAGAAGGGAAATGATGAATGGTTTTATAAAATGTTTTACAAATAAATATATGAAAAGTGTGGTGTGCATTTGTATTCAGCCCCCTTTACTCTGATACTCCTAACTAAATTCTAGTGGAACCAATTGCCTTCAGAAGTCACCGAATTAGTAAATAGAGTCCACCTGTGTGTAATTTAATCTCAGTATAAATACAACTGTTAACTGAAGCCCCCAGAGGTTTCACAGAGAACCTTAGTGAACAAACAGCATCATAAAGGCCAAGGAACACACCAAACAGGTCAGGGATAATGTTGTGGGGAAGTTTAAAGCAGGGTTAGGTTATAAAAAATATTATTACAAGCTTTGAACATCTCACTGAGCTGTTTAATCCATCATCCGAAAATGGAAAGAGAATGGCACAGCTGCAAACCTACTAAGACATGGCCGTCCACCTAAACTGACGGGCCGGGCAAGGAGAACATTAATCATAGAAGCAGCCAAGAGGCCCATGGTAATGCTGGAGGAGCTGCAGAGATCCACAGCTCAGGTAGGAGAATCTGTCCACAGGACAACTATTATGCCGCGCACACATGGTCGGACTTTACAGCAGACTTTGCCCGGCGGACTTTTCGACGGACTTTACGACGGACTTTCTGAATGAACGGACTTGCCTACACACAATCCGTCGAATTCGTACGTGATGACATACGACCGGACTAAAACAAGGAAGTTCATAGCCAGTAGCCAATAGCTGCCCTAGCGTGGCTTTTTGTCCGTCGAACTAGCATACAGACGAGCGGACTTTTCGACCGGACTTGATTTTGACGTTTGACGTTTTTGATGTTTCAAATCTAAGTCCGTCCAACTTTTAAGAAAACAAAGTCCGCTGGAGCTCACACACGATCAAATTGTCAGACGAAATCCCGTCCGCCGGGCAAAGTCTGCCGTAAAGTCCGCTCGTGTGTACGTGGCATTAGTCCTGCACTCCACAAATCTGGCCTTTATGGAAGAGTGGCAAGAAGAAAGCCATTGTTGAAAGAAAGCCATAAAAAGCCCCATTTGCAGTTTGTGAGAAGCCATGTGGGGGAAACAGCAAACATGGGGAAGAAGATGCTCTGGTCAGATGAGACCAGAATTGAACTTTTTGGCCTAAAAGTAAAACGCTATGTCTGGTGGAAATCTAATGCCCCGCACACACGAGCGGAAATTCCGCCAGCAAAAGTCCGATGAGAGCTTTTGGTCCGAAAATGCGACTGTGTGTATGCTCCATCGGACTTTTGCTGGTGGAATTCCAGCCAGCAAAAGATTGAGAGCATGTTCTCAATTTTTCGGTCAGAAAAAGATCTGATCTGAAATTCTGACACGCAAAATTCCTACGCATGCTCGGAAACAATTTGACGCATGCTCGGAAGCATTGAACTTCATTTTCTCGGCTCGTCGTAGTGTTGTACGTCACCGTGTTCTTGCCGGTCGAAAGTTCAGCGAACTTTTGTGTGACCGTGTGTATGCAAGCCAAGCTTGAGCGGAATTCCGACAGAAAAACCATCCAAGATTTTTCCGACGATTTTTTATGCCGCTCGTGTTTACGCGGCATAACATTGCACCTCACCCTGAACACACCATCCCCACCGTGAAACATTGTGGTGGTGGCGGCATTATGTTGTGGGGATGGTTTTTTTTCAGCAGGGGCAGGGAAGCTGGTCAGAGTTGATGGGAAGTTGGATGGAGCCAAATACAGGCCAATCTTAGACGAAAACCTGTTAGGGTCTGCAAAAGACTTGAGACTGGTGCAGAGGTTCTCCTTCCAGCAGGACAATGACCCTAAACATACAACCAGAGCTACAATGGAATGGTTTAGATCAAAGTATATTCATGTGTTGGAATGGCCGAGTCAAAGTCCAGACCTGAATTCAATTGAGAATCTGTAGCAAGACATGAAAATTGCTGTTCACAGACACTCTCCATCCAATCTGACAGAGCTTGAGCTATTTTGCAAAGAATGGGCAAAAACTTTACTCTCTAGATGTACAAAGCTGGTAGAGACATACCCCAAAAGACTTGCAGCTGTAATTGCCGTGTTGGTTTATCATATAAAATCCCAATAAAATACATTTACGTTTTTGGTTGTAACATGACAAAAAATGGAAAATTTCTAGGGATATGAATACTTTTTCAAGGCACTGTATGTTCTTTTTCCAGGTTTTGGCCAAAAATTTTTTGGCTGGCAAAAAGAAAAAATGTGATCATTTTTGTTTGTTGGTAGTTCTTTGGTAGTAAGGTAGTTATCTACTTTATGAATGCTATCCAAGATTCTTTTAAAATGATAATGTGGATGGATGTGTGTATTAAGCCAAAAATCCTCTACAAGAACAAGTGTGGATCATGTTACTTTTACGTCTACAATATTTGTTGCATTAAATACACATTATAAGAGAAGAATACAGGAAGGGGCAGAGCATTGTTTTTTCTCCCTAGTTTCATGGTAAAAAATGCAGATTGCAGGTTCATAATAATATAGAATATGCATTAGATTAGTTGGTTAGAGATAAATAATACCCCCTCCCCCCCCCCCATTGCAATGTCAGAACCTCTTCCATTACTCTGTCAGCCCCTCCAACCATCTCCTCAGATAGACACACACCCCGCTTTGTCAGTACCCACAGCCTTCTCACTACCGTGCCTGGCCCCCTACCCCTACAAACACACATAGGCCAGCCCCAACTATCACCACTGCACCTTCCACTTCCCCCCAACCTTGCCTGTTCTGCAATAGGCATACTTTTGCTAGTAAGGGCTCATGCACATAGATGTGTACAGCAGGCCTATGACTGAGCAGTGTAAAATATGGCTGTATTTGTGGAGCCCAGGAGCCCCAGTTGCTGCATAATTCTGTCCATAGAAATTAATTATAAAATTAACTGTACATGTTTTTCTGAATACAGAATTTCCACATTCAGGAAAATATGTATGTAATACGCATGTAAAATACCTGCATTTACATGTGTATACCTGTGTGTGTACAACATATATTGTAATTCATTCCCATTGGCAGAACTGGTTTCTGGCCATTACAAATACAGGTGTATTTTACACTGCATGGCTATGCATCTACAAAATATGTCCGTATGCATGAGCACTAAAGTATAAAAAATGTAAGACATAAAAAAGAGTAGAATTCACCCCAAATCATTATAATTTGCCTGTAAACTTTTTTAGCAAATGGGGGTCGATATAAAACATCAAAAAATGCTGGTAGCCAGGGGGGTTTAGTTCAACAGCTGCCTTAAACAGTTACAGACTGGACTGGAGCTACTTGTAATAAAGGCTTATGTATTGTTATCTTTGAGTGCCTCCAACTTACAAGCAAATTTTGCTTGTTAATAAAGTAGGAATCCTGTCTACTATTATATGTATCCACCCCGCATGTTTATAAGCAAAATCAGAACACTTCCTATAGTATTAACCAATCCAAGAAGCCAGCAATTCAACGCTCTGCAGTCCTTTCTCTTTATTCAATAATAGCAGCACAGGAGTAAAAAATCAAGGAACAAATGTTGATCCGTTTAATCCTCAAAGGGTCTTACTCATAACCTATTCTTATTGTTTTAAGGAGATGTATAGTCATAGCATGCACTTTTATTTTTTTAAATTTTTTTTAACTTGAGGTTTATTGAAGTTATAGTTACAATATTACATCAAAATGCAAATAGACAATGCAGTAAGAGAGAGTACAATGCGAGGAGAATTTCCAGACATAGTGAGTAAAATATAAACCAAGATAGACCATTTAGGCTCATCAACATAGCTTGTAATAAAACATAAAATTCAAGAGAAGGAGTGTCACTCATAAGACCGAGAGGCAAGACCAAGCGAGGAGATGAGTGGACAGGTGGTCATAATGGGTGTAAGCGAAGAACTTTCCCACTGGGGAGTGAGTTTAGTTTAGTTTAAGGTTGTGCACTTAGGGTGTGTAAGCCAGAGGGCCCAATTTTTGTTGAAAGTGGGAATTTTAAAGTGAGCTCTGGCAAACATATATTCCATTAGACAATGGTTATTTAAAATGGATATCACCTCTGTTAGAGTGGGGGGAAGGGGAGATTTCCATTTTCTAGCAATAGCCAATTGTATAGCAATGAAAATATGGGACAGTAAACTGTGGAAAATGTGAGGCCAGAAATCAATGCTCAGACCCAATAGGACCAGTTGGGGGGAGAGTGGAGATAGGATAGGATAGGATAGAAGAGAGTTTGTTGAGTGAGGACCAGAAAGTGGTGAGCTCCACCAGATATGCAAAGAGGTCCCAGGGAGACCACAGTTTCTTCTCCAGCAGGTGTTAAGAGTATGGGGGTAGATCCATACCAGTTTCGAGGGAGTGAAATACCAATTATAGAAGATTTTCTGGAGGGACTCCCAGTGGAGTATGCAACCTGAGATCCGTAAGGGTAGTTGGAGGAATGGCAGGCATTGTTGAGACGTATAGGTACAGTGTAACAATTGTTCCGAATGTAGCATTACAGAGGTTTTGGGTACGTGAGGAGATTCAGTGAGGTACTTGTAGATGTGTGAGATACCTCTCATGTGGAGAGATGATCATTTGTAGAATGTAAGGAGGTTTGTGAAGAAGGGATTTTCTGACCACTGTATATGGGAAAGGGCCGAGCATAGCCTGAGGCACTTGAAAAAGTCTTTGGATGAGATCTGGTAATTTGACTTTAGTTGTTGGAAGGGAAGCAGTATGAAGCTTTGAAATTGATCTCCAACAGTGGTGATGCCGCAGCAAGATATTCCGACAGTGATAATTCTGGGATAACAAGATGCAGGGCATTTAGTGGGAGGAGGTGTAGTAAGTGGTGGGGGGATACCTCTGGTATGTTGATACAGTGCCCGCCATATTTTGATGAAAAATAAATTCTGATATACAAGATTTAAAAAGTGTGCCACATCCCATGAAAAATGGAAAGAAAGAGAGCCCCTGGGGTGGGATTTTTTAGGTACTACTAACAGACAATGAAAAGTAAGAATAATAATTTTAATGATATTGTAGAAAAATACATAGTATATATAGAATATTAAACATGAACATTGAAAAATCAAAATATGCAAATTGATGATACAGGGATCCTATACCTCTTTCTTTCCATTTTTCATGGGATCTGGCACACTTTTCAAATCCTATACACCTCTACTTTTCATTTTCTGTTGGTAGTGCCTAAAAACTCCCACCCTCAGGGGCTCTCTTTCTTGCCATATTTTGATGGTCGCATTGATGGAGCTGAGATAGGAGTGAGCTCCCCTAGCATTGTAGTGAGAATACAAACAATACTGTAGTTATATTTGACAATCCAATATAAGCTACCTGAAAATCTCTTTTCATGTTGTGAGTGCTGTCTGTTTGCTGGCCATATACTTTCACAACTTCTTCAATTCCCTGCATGCTTTGCAGCTTTTCCTTTTCAATTTCTGATGACTACATATCCCATGGTACCTTGCTGCCTACAACCAGTGATTCTTGAACTGCCTCTGTCTCCTGAAAGGCCTCCTCTCAGCAACTCTGTTTTACAGAAGGCAGGGATACAGCACTTGCTACTCACACGGCATAGTGAATATGTGTCACAAAAGTCAAAAAAAGTAAATGTGTGGGGATCTTTACATTTTTATATATATATATATATATATATATATATATATATATATATATATAAGTTAAATATATGATTTTACATTTTGACCTTAGATGCACTCTACATTTAGCTTGTAGGGAGGCTTGAGCCAGTAATAAAGAAGAAGTGTACCTTTAACTAATCACTGGCAGCATCATAACCGCCTTTTGCCCATAGGTATTTTGCAGAATTAAAATTTAGACATAATCTGTAATCCTAAATATGCTAACTTTATATGTATTGTTGAATCTTTACAAAGACACATTTAATGTAATCATTATATCAGAGATTAAATAGTAAACCACAAACTATGCATTCTTAGTGCTTAAATTTTAAGACGACACTTAAACACACAGTTCCATTTACATATGGGGAAAAAAAAGATGAAATGACAAACATTATCCAATTAACTGAAATCCCTTAGGGTTATAACAAAGCAAATACAAGGCTAATTAAGAAAACACTAAAGCACAATATGCTAATTTAAGAACAAAGTAGTGTTTGAGTCTATCAACACTGCAGAGCATAATTGTAATTAGTGCTGTACTCTCACGTACTTTACCGATGTAAAAGAGACACCACCAGCTCCCGCAAGGAGTTTGCTGGTGACATCCTTTCTTGTATCAATATTTGCATTTTCCTGACAAGACTTTATTAACCCAGACTTAGGGTGATGCACTAAAACGGTATTTAACAATATTCTTTGTAATACTTAGGACTTGCATGCACTGATGTCGGGCTCAGGATCAAATCAAATTCAGATTTGAAAAAAGCATTCTTTAATGTATTTTCAGTAAAAATAAATTGCTTTTGAGTTGTGTTTATAATGTGTTTATGATGCATTTACTGTAGCTGCATTCCTATTACATTTATAGAGGGATAAAAGCAGCTGAAACACAGCAGAATATGATGTATTGCCCTGCACTGCATGGCAAAAGCAAGATTCAAAGTTAGAAATCTTTCATGATCCAATTCATATTTTAAACACTGCATCCTAGAACCTACTAAGCTATTTAACAAATGTCACAATAAAATAAAAATGAGTATAAAGTATATACAGGCAAGCAAAGAAGCATTTCTCAGCCAGGGTTCCTGGAGAGTTCATTAGGGGTTCCAGGAGAGGATGTGATATATAACATAATTAGCATAACCTAATTAGCATGACCATAAATGCTGCCTGCATAGTTCACTCACCAATGTCACTGGGCACAGCCAGACATTTGGGATCAGTGGAAAGTCTCCTCTTGTCCCTAAGGAAAGTAGCCAATTCTACCAGCTGTCTATAAACAAAATTGTTTTCCTGCTGACCACCAATGTAAGGAAACACCTTTCAACAGACTACCCATGGAACTTCTCCACTGACCAACAATGTAATGGGGTCACTTGTCCACTGGGCATCAATGTAATGGGATCACTTGTCCACTTATTACCAATATAAAGAGGACTTCTCCACTGACAAACAATGTAAGGGGGGCCTCTGCACTGACCATTTATGTATTGGGACTTATCTATTGACCACCAATAAAATTGGGGGCATTTCTTCCACCGAATGGCTTCATGAGGGGGCATTTCTTCACTGATTTCCTAAAACAAGATGGCCTTTCTTTACTGACAATCAATGTAAAGGAGCATGACACTGACCACGAATGTAATGGGGGCATTTTTCCCACTGGACACCGATGTGAGGAGACACTTCTCCACTGACATCAATGTAAAGGGGCACTTTATTACTGACCGCCAATGTAAATGACAACATTGTCCGCCAATGTAAAAGCAAATTAAAGATTCCTGGACAGTTGCTGTATGTCAGCATACTGGCTGGGAATACTGGGTGATTCCATCAGTTAAATATGGTCATGGGCGGCCATATTCTGTCTACAACATTTCCCAGGATATCTGGCTGGATTTATTACATATGGCAGCTAGCTGGGGACCTGTCATTTACGATGGAAGTAGGGGTGGATGAACAGCGTACGGTCGTTAATTAGTGGTAGGTCATAATTGATGTGGACCTACAGTTGTGCTCATAAGTTTACATACCCTGGCAGAATTTATGATTTCTTGGCCATTTTTCAGAGAATATGAATAATAACACAAAAACTTTTCTTTCACTCATGGTTAGTGTTTGGCTGAAGCCATTCACGATATTATCAACCAACTGTGTTTACTCTTTTTAAATCATAATGGCAACAGAAACTACCCAAAGTTCTTAATACCGTGTATTGCCCCCTTTAACATCTATGACAGTTCTTTGTGGTATTTGTGGATGAGCCATGATTATCGTGGTCAGCAGAGGCAGGGGGACTCAGGAACTGGCAGGATTAACCAGATTTATTACCAGTTAGGAAGAGAAGAATTGCACAGTACAAGCACTGTGCTGTTAGTCATGCCTTAAAGGAACAGGATCTTAGTTTTTTTTTTTAGGTTTACAAACACTTTACTATAATAAACATTTCAAGTAAATATACTGGTGATATTTATTAATTAATAATAATTTATATTTAAATAATTAAATAATAATTAAAATTTATACTAAATTTACCAAATAACCAAACTAGACTATATCTAAATGTTGTACCAAAGGGAATTTGCAGAAACATGTCCTGCTAATGTATGGAATTCAATGGCACCCTCATAAGACAACACCAATATTTATAAAAATAATAACAATCTTTATTTACAATAATATTTTTAAAAAGCCATTGCGTATAAAAAATATGTTAAAATATATAGTATCATGAATCGTTCAATACTACATAAACCCGAATTTGGACCAAAACACAACCACCTCTCTCATGTACAATATATTTGACCTATAGGTCAAGGTGTGTGTGGTCCTCATTCGCTTGTCAACGCGTTTCGCTGGATGCCTAGCTTCCTCAGGACTATGTAGTGTGGGGTATCTTATTCTGCTGAATAAGATGGAACAAATGTTACTTTTTTGTGTATACATCACATGAAATCCAAAAACTAAATGTTAAACATCACTCACATATAACATGGCGGAACATCCCCATGCTATAAAAGTCTGATGGGCAGACACAGTGGCTGAAATCCTCAAGTTCAGTTAAAAGATCTTTCAATAGTAAAAAGGTAACCCGCCCTTTTTAGGGATATAATAAAGGCACAGATTAAACCTGATCAATGCCTGAATACAGATCAAATATAAATATACCATTATGCCCCAGCATATTGCACATAGATAACAAAAATTATTAGATATTTTTATAGGTGTCCTGGGCTGAAAGAAGATAACGCAAAACAATTTTGAGTATTACAGGGTAATAGAGTCTATTGTAGCTGAATCAATGCTTTTCCAACAGCATATGATTTAGATAAATAAAAGGAGAAATGCTTTTAATTACAGACCTCCAGAAGGCTAATGGATTATATATGTACCTTTGAATATAGTCAGTCTACATTTGCCAAAGGATACTTAATATTAGTACTGGTTGGGGTAAAATATGTGCAGCCTGAGTCTTATGGAATTAAGGCTGAAATCTATAGCTAACCAAAAAGAATGGCACAATGGTAAGGGCCAAGGATGTAAAAAAAAAGCCCCAGCCTGGTCATAAGGCATGTGCCATGAGTTTTATGTATATCTAAATGTTGCTTTATGTTTGCCTTGAGTTTTATAATTGCATTGGGGGGGTCAGGCCAGCTGTTGTGAAAAGATAACTGACTACCATGGACTGTAGATATATCAGAAAACTTATATCAGCTGAATTGATGAGCTTGAAGTGTTCTAGCCTCCTAAATGATAAAGAAGAAAAAAAACACACTAACAAAATCAAAGACTGACTGCCCAAAATATAAAAGACATAGAAGGTAACTTGTATAACTGCAGCTTTTCTTGGAGGTTTTGTGGGCCTCATGATTTCTAGACATGTGCAATTTGTTTAGATACAGATTAGTTTTTTAATGAATTTTGACAACTTTGTTAATTTGGAGATATCCGAAATAATAAAAATCCGTTTAACAAATCTTTCCGAATATTCGTAAATTTGAATATTCGAAAAATTTGTAAATTCGTTTTTTCGAAAAATATTCGAAAAATATTTGAAAATTCGTAATTTGTGTAAATTCTTAAATTCATACATTTGAATATTCTAAAATTCGGAAATTCAAAATTAGAAAATTCTAATTTCGTAAATTCGTAAATTAGAAAAAATTTACAACGACCCGAAAAATGAAAAAACTAAAAAAACAAACAAAATGAATTTTTCGGCAGTGCACATGTCTAACGATTTAACAGTACTGACTAAAATAGGTCAGTCTCAAATGTTACATTATTATTATATTATTAACTATAATATGATTTATATAGCCCAACAGTTTGGGCTTCGCTGGAAAGATGCGTTTTCAGGGATTGTCTAAAAATGGACAGAGTTGGAGATTGGACAAGTGAAATCTAATTGGTTGATATGTCACATTTTTCTTTAAATCTTGTTAACCACTTCAGCCCCGGAAGGATTTACCCCCTTCCTGACCAGAGCACCTTTTGCGATATGGCACTGCGTCGCTTTAACTGACAATTGCGCGGTCGTGCGACGTTGCACCCAAACAAAATTGACGTCCTTTTTTTCCCACAAATTGAGCTTTCTTTTGGTATTTGATCACCTCTGCGGTTTTTATAATTGCGCTATAAACTAGACTAAAATAGAGCGACAATTTTGAAAAAAAAGCAATATGTTTTTCTTTATGCTATAATAAATATCCCCAAAAAATATATAAAAAAACAAATTTCTTTCTCAGTTTAGACCGATATGTATTCTTCTACATATTTTTGGTAAAAAAAAACACAATACGCGTATATTAATTGGTTTGTGCAAAAGTTATAGCGTCTACAAAATAGGGGATAGATTTATGGCATTTTTATTATAATTTTTTTTTATTAGTAATGGCGACAATCTGTGATTTTTATCATGACTGTGACATTATGGCGAAAACATTGGACACTTTTGACACTATTTTGAGACCATTGTCATTTATACAGCGATCAGTGCTATAAAAATGCAATTTACTGTGTAAATGACACTTGTAGGGAAGGGGTTAAACATTAGGGGGCGATTAAGGGGTTAAGTGTGTCCTAGGGAGTGATTCTAACTGTAGGGGGGATTGTCTCACTAGAACACGACAAAATCACTGCTCCCAATTGCAGGGAGCAGTAGATCTCTGTGATGTTGCTAGGCAGAACAGGGAAATGCCTTTGTTTACATAGGCATCTCCCCGTTCTGCCGCTCCGTGATACGATTGCAGGCCCCCGGCGGACATCGAGTCCGTGGGACCTGCGGGCACTCTCACGGAGTACGCGTCGGGTACATGGGCCCACTATGCTGCGATTTAAAGGGGATGTACCTGTACGCCCATTTGCCCAGCCGCGCCATTGTGCTGACGTACATCGTTGTGCGCTGGTTGGCAAGGGGTTAAGAATTCTTTTAAACAAACAGCATATTTATATTAAATAGGTCTAAAGGTTGCATATACAATACATCCTGTAAGCTAAAGTCATTTTATCATTTCAGAGAGCAAGCTTTTTTATATTCCACAATTAAATTCCCCTTGGGCAGTAATTACTCCCCTAGAATTTTATGTGTCTATCTTTACTTATAATTAGCTAGTGTTTATTGAGTTCTTCCTTTTGGTGCACTGCGAATAAAGTGTGGATTTCTTATACAGTCCCGGGGAGATCCTTAGAACAAATGTCAAGGTAACCGCTTGAGAGCCCTATCTCTGATGTTCAGAGCATACTTATCCCATCACTTCCATTAGCACTCCATCTGGCACTTTGCACAATCATTTTATCATCAGATTTTGGTCATTTGCAGAGATCCCCATAACTTTTTACATATATGGTGCCTCTTTCTTGTAAAAGGACATGTAAAGGCATTCTGGACCAAAGAAATCTATTTTTTAATCAGGTGAACATGAAATGTTGTATATGTTTCATATTTACATTTCCAAACAGAATAGAGAGTTCCAGGCCCCTTTTCACATACCTAATCTTAGCCTGGTGTTTACAGAGCTCAATAACTCACATTTAGGCTGGGTTCACACTGATGCGGCCACGGCTCCCAGCAGGGGGTTCAGTGCATCCCTGTACACCAATTCAAGTGCAAATCAAGTCTAAATTTTTGCCTGAATTCGAACCTGAAAGCCAAAGATGCACAGGACCCTTTTCCAATGCGGACCGCGGCCGGCCCAGAGCTGTGTGAACCGGTTCCATTGAGAGCCAGTCACAGTCTCCTGCAATGCGAATTGGATGTGGTTTTCTCTGCATCCAATTCACATAAGTGTGAACCCAGCCTAAAGAGTACAACACATTGTGGTTGATTTTCTAAAACAGGAGAGTGCAAAATCTGGTGCAGGTGTGCATGGTAGCCAATCAGCTTCTAACTTCAGCTTGTTCAATTAAAGTGGATGTAAACCCAATGTCATCTTTTCTAAACTACTGCCATAGGGGTTATCTATAAGGATATATGCCTCCTGCATGTATCTTTACCTGTCAAATGTCTCCCCTCTGTCTGTTATGAGAGCTGAAAAACTGCATATTCTGTGGGTGGGTCTGTTGTCTGGAGCTTAGTGGGTGGAGTCGTGATGTCAGTAGACTCCCCGCCCACCTCTACACTCCCCTTAACAATATGCATTTTCTCCTGTGTATTTCTTACACTGAACTTCTGCTATGATCTCTAACATCCAGTGAAAAGACAGGAAAGTAACCACATGACTTCAGCATGCCAAATCATGGTGAGGTGTGGAACAGCCAATCCTTGCAGAGCTGCTGAAGAAAGGAGTGGGGGAAAGAATTAAAAAATAATGCATGTCTTAGGCTAGTGCACAAGATATGTAAATCACCTGTCACTCACAGCAAGGGGGAGGATTTGACAAAGTTTTTCTCTGTTTATCAAGTTTTATCTCACTGAACAATAAAAGAGGATTGCTCAGAGATGGATTAACTCTTTGTGGCAAGACTGGGCTCAAATGATAGGAAATCTCATACTCTACATTATGACATTAAAAAAATACATTTTCGGGTTTACATCCACTCTAAGCTATGAGAAAACCAGATTTTGCACTCTCCAGTTTAAATCTGGTTTTCTCAAAGTAAATCAACCCCATAGTGTCAAAGGAGGGTCCTCTCCTTACCTGATCTGTTCAAGGGGGGCCATATGGAGTTTTAGTTTTAGAGCAAGAGAGAGAGTTTGAAAGCTCATAGCATTTAGATACCCATAATGCTCTGTGCCACATGCCTAATGGGTGCACTCTATATTGAATGAAGTAAAATAGCATGCATTATAAATCCTGATATGCCAAGCAACTTTTCCACTATAATCTCTTATCTCTACCTTTTCTTTCCTTATCCCCAATTGCTGGCAACGTCAAAACCTCCAATAAAGCTATGATGAAACATCACAGAGCGGGTGGGTGGGCAGGAAACTCTTCTGTAGGCTGAATCTAATCAGCTCAGCGGGGCATGCCTCAGCATAGCCTTTTTCTGGAATTTGGGCTACATACCCTCACCCAAGTGCTTGTAGCCAATTCTCACAGAGCCACTTCACCTCCCTGCATTGATCACTTACAAACAAACTAGAAGCCAGGGAGTCCAGGGAAAAATTTATGGCCCATCGCAGAAATTATAGAATGATTTTTGATGTCCTCCTTGTTCTCAATCCTGGAATGCAGACATGTTGTTGTGTAGACCATACAGTGTAGACTGCAGACAGGCTGAATGTAAACATAGCCCTGTCCTGGGGCTGTGATACTAGCTCTAAAAGCACATAGCAAAAGCCAGAGGTAAGAAGATATATTTGCAAAATTAATATATTAATTAAAACATTAAGGTTTATGTAGTAGATTGGTATTGTATTTTCTATGTTTGACCTCAGAGTTGATCAGATTCCCATTTACTATCCATGTGGATGACTGTTCTGAGACTGCAGTTAACCTGCCCAGCTTTGTGTTTTTGAATGCAGCAGGTCCTATTGCGATGTGTTTGCATTGCAGAAAAAGCAGACCAAACTCAGCCTTTTGCTGTGTTTTCCAGTTGCACGTATGTTTATTTGAAGTTGAATTCCAGGCCAGAAGTTAAAGTGATTGTAAACATTTATTTAAAAAAAAACAAAAAAAAAACCAACAAACATGTTATACTTACCTGCTCTGTGCAATGGTTTTGCACAGAGCAGCCCCGGTCTTCGTCTACTTGGGTCCCCCACTGGTGCTCCTGGCTCCTCCCCCCCGCCTTATGCCCCCATAGTCAAGAGAGCCTTTGCTTGATGCACATCGGTGGATCAAAATTGGGCAAAGGTAAGTATTTAGGGGGGCTGGGGGGGGGAGAGAATTTGCATGCTGAAGGTTTTTTACCACATTAAATACAGAGATAAAATTATATATATATATATATATATATATATATATATATATATACTATATAAGGGAGCTGTTTTGCCTGTCAATCCAGTTCTGAGATTTGCATAGCTCTGCCTCACAGTACAGCCCTGTGTAGCAGGGAGGAAATCTGAGTTTTCACTCCTGCAGTTTTGCTTTCACTTACAGGTCTCCATCTCACCCACACCCCCAACTGGACAGCAAAATGTACTAATGGGCTCATCTGTCTGTCACACTGTTCAGTACTCCTGTCAGCATTAAATGTGCACTGCAACACATTTAATAGGCTCCTTGTGCTACTCCTTACTCTTCTTTTTTAGTTTTCATAATTTGGATGCTGGTGGCAGCACCTATTTCATCCAGTCCAAGACCCTGGCTTTCATTTCTGTTGTAAGGTTAGCTCTTTGGCTTCACATAATACCTGCTGCCACTGCCTGCTCTGGACATGCACAAGCAGAACAATGACATCATGGCGCTGGCTTGCATGCCTAAGAAAGCTAAATATTATGGGACATGTAGTCCCAAGGAGGATAAATGGGAGCTTTTTTTCAGAGTGCGTGCTCCCCACACCAAAGTTTGAGGAAGCTGCACAGAGAAACCAAAGGCTATGTCAGTGAAATGAAGAAACTGTGAATCTTTAGTTGCATTGTGATTAATAATAAATTAACAGTTATAACTAGCCAAGGGGGGTATACCTAATAAAAAGCTAAGACTTCAGAACTACTATAACCATTTAGTGGCCAGAATTTATTATTGCTTAGATGCTGTTTTGTGTCTTTTAAGGTTCCTTGCGGTAAAAACAAGAATGCATAAAAACCTCTATTATATATTAATGCGATATTATAAATATGCAGCACCAGAAAAATAGTAAACTAAAAAAGAGAAAAATAAAATAGCAATCAAATAAAGTGACAATAACATAATAGTGCCAGCCATCCCTGCCTGTCTACATCATTACACATCCCTGACTGACCATCTTGTAATGGGAAGTCACATTAATCTGCCACATTGATGTAATTAATATCACCTGATGATAAGGATCACTTTGACACTGTGATCCCAGATGACTAATGAAGTTTGGTGGTCTATTGGTGTACATACGCTGTTCACTGCATCTTTAGCTTAGTAGTCGGTGAGCGCATACCAGTGGAGGTGGAACACACAGTGGTGTTACATGTCTTCGAGTTGGTGGAAGAAGCACACAGACAAAGTTTTTTGGATTATATCAGTGAACCTTATTAATTTGGTTGTCTCAACAGTCATTGCTGTTTTACACTCAGTTGGGGTTATTTACAGTACGAATGGCAAATCCACTTTGCACTGCAAGTGCACTTGGAAGTGCAGTCGCTCTAAATCTAAGGGGTAAATCTGAAATGAGGGGAAGCTCTGCTGATTTTATCATCCAATCATGTGCAAGCTAAAATGCTGTTTTTTATTTTCCTTGCATATCCCCCTCAGATCTACAGTGACTGCACTTCCAAGTGCACTTTCAGTGCAAAGTGGATTTTCCTTTAGTAAATAACCCCCAGTGTCCTCAAAGAGATTTATTTATTTATTTGGACAATGGAAGGACCATTGCATTATTGTCACTTTATTTGATTGCTTTTTTATCTTCTCTTTTTAAGTTTACTCTTTTTCTGGTGCTACATATTTATATTATCACAGATTTTAAGGGCCTTTGTATACTGGCCTTCACTGCTAGCTGTCAGGCACTAATGACTCTGTTATATTCATTTACAATTTTCTAGCACTGACTATACACAGTACTATTTTAACGTGTTTTACAAAAATGCTGCACATACAATTGCAGGAGAAACAAATCAAGTCATACAAAGTATTACAAAATATGCCTACAACATGCACAAGCTATCTATCCTTCCTAGAAAATAGGCATGCACAATGTAGGTGACAGCCATATACTAAACCGTTTCCAGACTTGGTTCTTCCTAGTGATGGAGTCTTCTTTTTATTCAGGATCTCTCCAGACTGCTCTTTGCTCCATGGAGTCCTACAAAACAACCACTGCTGTTTCTTTGTCTTGAGCACATGGTTGTGTTTCAAGTTCTTTTCCCTCCCCCTACTTCCTGCCAACATCATTCCCTTTCCTCAGCTTAATGAACTAGTCTTATAAGTTCATTAGCATTAGGGGAATCTTAGCTTCTAAAAACAATGGATGGTAGCTGAAATGTACTATTCCATATATGTATGCTATAAAAAACACTAAAACAGCCATAGCAACACAGATGCCCAGTCCAAATTTAGCAGCATCAGTATACATCAGTTATATTGACAATAATTCTATGACTAATTTGTCTAATTTAACAGTGGGTTTGATAACTAGGAACACACACGTGTGCATTCCTAGTTCTATGATTCAGGGTTAATTAACGTTCACATGACAAAGGGCATTTTACATGTGGGTTTAAAAAGGTGTATTGCAATCATAAAGGGGTTAAGCATGCTAAATAATGTATCTTGTAACACTTGCGGGTATTTCTTACCTCTAAAAAGAAATCACAGTACAAAACAAAAAAAAGTGGGATTCCTGTCTGCACAAAATTCTAAAAAAGACACTGAGCATGTGTTACAGGCAAAAATAGACTGAGAAAATCGATTGAAACAGAAGAAAACAGAAGAACATGACAACAAATAATGAAGCTGGTACTACTGAAAAAAACTAAAGCCTATATATTGCAATAAAAAAAATCTCCAGCTATATACTGTATACACATATTTTTACAGATCCCTTCTGTTGTGCGATTATTATAGGATTATATAAGAAAACAGGAAGCCTAATTTATGTAACTGTGTAAAAAATAATGTATGTAAAAGTGTGTTGCTCATAGCAGTCAGTCAGGGAGTGACTTTCATTTTGTAGCCAGACCTTGAAAATATGTTTAAGATCAATAAAAAAAAACACTATGAGGTTGATTTACTAAAACTGGGAGTGCAACATTGGATGCAGCCTTGCATGGTAGCCAATCAGCTTCTAACTTCAGCTTGTTCAATTAAACTTCGACAAAAAAAAAACTGCAAGCTGATTGGTTTCTATGCAGAGTTGCACCAGAAAACTCTCCAGTTTTAGTAAATCAACCCCGATATGTTTACACATGTAGCATTTTTCTCCCGTATGTCAGAAGCCTTATACTGCATGTATATAATACTGTTTATTTTCTTTTATAAATATGTACTGTGTACTAAACATCTATCCCATAGTATGTTTGAACCTGAAACAAAATCCTTAATGCTTAGCTTGGTTACTTAGTTATTCAGGTTGAAAAATCACACAAATCCATCTAGTTCAACCAAAAGAAAAAAAAATAAATAAATAGATAACCTCCATATACAGAATCCTATACACACAGCAGATGCAAAGGAAGGCAAAAAAACCCTATGACACATGGTCTAATTTGCCCCAGCAGGGAAAAAAAAGCCTTACTAATCCCCTGCAGGCAATCAGATGGATCAACTATCTCTAGTGTTATTTCCTATAATATGTTAATATATTTTGTGTATCCAGCATCCAGCTGTTTTTTTTTTTGTTGTTTTTTTTTTGTTTTTTTTAACTGAGCTGACCAGAACTAGTTTTTGAATAAATCTATTTCACATTTTCACACCTCTCCAAATGCGGAGGTTTAGGCTCTTTTCCTCCAAATGTAAAGAGTGCCCCTTTGTCTTCTGTGATGACCTTACGATGAATAACTCAACATCTAGTTCAATATATGGGCCACTTATTTACTTATGGTGATCATATCCCCCCTTAATTGCCTCTTCTGAAGAGATAATAAATACTGTCTGTTCCTCTAATCTTTCCCCATTGCTGAGCTCCTCCATCTCCGTTATCAGTTTGGTTGCCCTTCTCTGCATGTTCTCCAGTTCCCCCATATCCTTTTTGTGGACTGGAGCCCAAAACTGAACTGCATATTCCAGATGAGGTCTTACTAATAATTTGTACAGGGGCAAAAATTACGATTCTCTCTTTTGTCATTGCATGCTATTATCAAGTCTATGATCTACCAGAACACCCTGATCCTTTTGCACCATTGATTCTCCTTGTAAAATGTAGGATGAATGCATGTTTTTAGCCCCCAAGTGCAAAACTTTACACTTATCAACATAAAACCTAATTTGCCACATAGTTGCCCAAATAAACTGTTACTAAACCCACAAAAGTAAAATCAGTCTGTATATGCAGTAAAACATGCTTGTTATACTCACTGTGGAACACAAGGGGTTATCCTGCACATTGTGTAAAAAGGCTGTTTGATCATGTCTTCTCTGATCCTTCCCTTCCACCACTATCCCCAATCTATCTCCTGATAGCATAGAGCCTTGGGGGCAAGATGCACATGCTCAGTTTGGTGTGTATTGCTAAAGAGGTTTTTTTTTTTCTTGGGAGGGTGCATGTGATCAGAACAGGGCCAATCAGAACTGTCCAGAGATAGACAGAGAGTCAGGGGTCCTGCAGCCTCATAGGACAATCAGGGGAGAATGAAAACTCCTCCTACAAGCCCTATCCAGACACTGATAGAAGAAATCCCAAGACTGTTATATACTGCTGATGAGAAAAGGTATTTAGCAGCAGTGACAAGGTCCCTTTAATCTAAATATAAAATGTATCACTCAAGCTTAACCCAACAACTTAACTTTAGACTTTAAAGTTAATGTTAAACTTAATTCTTGACCCTAACCTTTATTTCACCTCTAGCCCTAATCCCCTACTCTACATTTAAGGGAAATTTGCATGGGGAAAAGAAAAAGGGTCTCTTAACACCGATAGGTCCTTGTGCGATATATGAAATTGTAAGGAGGCCCAGCATCTACTTAAAACCTACACTCAGCTGGGAGGGATTTTCCCTTTAAAAAGCTGAAATTTTATCAAAGGGATTCTGAATGATGCCAAAGGTTATTAGAAGTAAGAATGCTGAAGACACTGTTTACAAGTTTTAACTCCCCATTTTCCACATGAATGGCTGTGCTACTGTCCAGTGTTCAAAGCGGCTGAAGTCAGCGAATGATTATACTGGGTAAATGGAAGTCACTGAAGCTTTACAAAGTGTACGAGACATGTATTAAATCACTTTGGTCTTCCTCAACATATAAAAATAGAATTTCATTTCTAAATAGGAAAGAAGAAGGAAACAGAGAAAAATACAGTAATAATAAATGATAAGAAAAGATATATTGAAAAGAAGCAAGAGTGACTTCAGCTGTGGTATGAGTTGATCCTGGCCCCACGTTGCACTTGTTCCCCTAAATCTGCATGCATTGAAATAGGTTCCCTGCACTGCTGAGTATACAACTTCTGTTTAGAGGGAAACTTAAAGAGCCCTGGTGGTCAACTTAGTGAATATAGGGGGCCTCAGCTGGGGCAGCTGACATGCCCAGAGGGCAGAACAATGGTTTAGTTTTGATTGTGTTACATAAAACATAGTAAAACCTATCTTACCACAATGCATTGAAATTTGAATATGCTTTGCGATGCCATTTGTTTTCAACGACAAGCCAACCCACTGTCCCAGTAGTGGGCAACACACCTGTGCTGCAGCAGACCACAGTTCACATGCGGTGCAAAGTCTTTTCCAATTTTCAATCTGGTAAAGTGTTACTAAACCCAGGACCCTGCATTCACTATATATGGTCTCCCACAGTACACAGAACATAGAAATGCAATCATTTTAGTAAAAATAAACTGCTAAATACCTTTTCTCATCAGCAGTTTTGTGTCTGGTTAAAGCTTATAGGAGGAGTTTGCATTCTACTTTGACTGTCTTATGAGGCTGTAGGACCCCTGACCCTCTGTCTGAACAGTTCTGGTTGGTTTTGTGCCAATCACATGCACCCTCCCAAGAAAAAAAAAACTCTCTAGCAATACACACCAAACTGAGCATGTGCAGAGTGACTCCAAATGCTCTGTCTTACCAGGAGATGGTTAGGGGACAGTGGAAGAAGCAGAGGATCAGAGGAGACAAGATCAAACAGCCTTTTTACACACTGTGGAGGATTAACCCCTTAGTATCCACAGTGAGTATAACAACCATGCTTTACTGCATAAACAGATGCATTTACTGTTGTGGATTTAGTAACATTTTAAGGTGTGCTAAAATTCATTAAAATTCTGAATGACATTGCACTTGCTTATGCAGAAAGCACTAATGTCACCTGGTCCATTCAATGCATTTGGTGTGACCCTAGGATAAGTGGGGAGTGTGGTTCTTTTAAATTAAATTATTAAATTGATTAATATCCTTTTTTAATTTTTTTTTCTTCATGGGGGTGCTGAATCTTGAAGACCTGATCCAGCTCACCATGCAGCTCCGCAGCAACAGATCACTTCAAATAGTGATCGATCGCTGGCTGCAATTATTTAGCAATAGAGCAGTATAGCAGTGATCTACTGCTGCATGGAGATGCTGAACAGAGATACTTTGAATCTTTCTGATCCACTTATCTAAAAGGAAGTGTTGTGGCATCTTCTACTTCCGGAGTAGAAACCATGTGGAAGCATTAGTTAAATAGAAAAATGGAAAAATGGACTTTCCAGGCACCAATTATCAAAAAAATATATAAACTTTATTATACACGTAATACAAGAAAAGACATTTAAAATATTGCAAATAAAATGCAAAACAGACAATAACATTTATAATCTTTTATAGTAGTAACTACTATAAAAGATTATAAATGTTATTGATTGCTTTTTTCTCTCCTTTAGAATATTTATCAAGCTCCTGAAGAAGCGATTTTCACGAAACATGTAGAGCTTTTTTGTATGTCATAATTCAACACAGTGATACATATCTGTATGCATATGGTTCTGACTCTTATGATCCACTTTGGAGAGGTTTAGCTATTGTTTACATTTTTTTGCAATATTTTAAATGTCTTTTCTTGTATTATTAACAAAATATTTACAAAAATGTGAGGGGTGTACTCACTTTTGTGAGATACTGTATATACCATAGTTTGTAGACTCTAACTTTCACACGTACTAAATAATATACATTGATCTTGGTTATTTTTACCAAAGAAATGTAGTAGACTACATTTTGGCCCAAATCTATGAAGTATTTTTTTTTTGTTTATACAGCAAAAAATTAAAAAAACCTAGCTGGAGCCGTGCTTTAGAGTGGAGCAAAGGTTCACTTTAAATACTTGCTTTTGTTTCTTTTTGTCTCTAGCTGTGTATTATTAGTCAAAGTGATGCTGGTATTGTGTGTCTCGGTTTAGTATAGCTTTGATTGAGTACTTCATTAAGGGAGGAGGCAAAAAATCAGCTTTACTAATAGTATTTACTTTCCTAACGACAGAGCAAGACTGGGCTGTATTTATCAATGTCTCTGCTATTCTGCCTGCAATATTGCTGTCATTTTTTCTGAAAAGGGATTTGAATATTTTATCACTTTAATTTCTTGCCAAATATTTCAGAGTTGGAGGAGAAGTAAACATTTCCAATCTGTTTTCCTAAAAGGGATAGCATTCTGCTAAACTGTCATTTATTTAAACAAACCTGTTGAAAAACATTGGGGATTCAGAGCGGTGTTATTGGCTGTCTGCATGGAGACATTTACAATGAAAGCATTGCATGAAGTTGCAGACTGCAGGGTTTGTAATGAATGTTGATTAATACAACAGCCACTCTTTCTTTAATATGTGCAAATAACTTTTCCAGCATGCACAATGGAACAAATGTACCTCTAGAATGGATAACAAATATACACATTTATTTTTCAATCAGGATCACTGATATTAAAACCATAAAGCCATATACAGGTATCTGGAATCCTTGTAATCAGGATTTCTTTAAGAACTTAACTCCAGCCAAAAGTTTTTTTTCAGTCTGCATAGGGTAGGGAAAGATTGGAAGCCCGTCATTTTTTTATTGCTATCTATGTTCTCGTTTAGAAGATTTCTCCTCACTCAGGCAGAATAGGAAGCTAGAGAAACTCTCCCCCACCTATCTACTTGATGGGTGACCAGTAGAATTTCTGTCACGATCTAGGATCAGGCTCAGAGTTCAGTGGCTGTAGCAGTAGAGAGGTTCACAAGTAGTCAGCAGGAAATATACCAGCAGATCCTCCTAACAGATGGCCTGAGGTGTGGGGTCTAGGTACTAGCCAGTATTGACCAGAGCTCCTGGTGTTGAAGGGTTTTTCTGCTAGTATCAGGTCAAGGTCCTCAGGTGTTCGACAGCAGATGTAGCAGGTATGGATCAAGCAGAAGCATAGTCAGCAAACAAGCCAAAGGTTGGTAACAAGTAGTAGCTGGATGGAATCAGGCAAAGCATAGTCAACGAGCAAGCCAATAATCAATAATGAGTGATTACAAAGATAATGACAGCAACAAGTATGCAAAGGAGCAAGATATCAACCGGAGAGTTAGATAAAAAGCAAGGTTGTCCAATAAATCAGGCAGGGAGCTGTCTAGCATTCCTGGTGGCACAGTAAAAAGACCCACAGCCAGACACCCCGGAGGTTGCAGGTTCAGACTTGTATCCTGTCAATTTTATTGGAATTTTTGTACAAAAATGCTGAAAAATGCTATCAATGAGTCAACCAAATTTCTTAAAGGAATTGTAAAGGCAGAAGGTTTTTTTATCCCAATACATTCTATGCATTAAGATAAAAATCCTTCTGTGTGTAGCAGCTTCCCCAGCATCCCCTAATACTTACCTGAGCCATCTCTGTCCAGCGATGTCCACAAGTCCCTCGGCTGTCTGGGACTCTCCCTCCTGATTGGCTGACACACAGCAGTGGCACCATTGGCTCCTGTGGCTGTCAATGAAAGTAAGTTAGCCAATCAGGAGAGAGAGGGGGCAGGGCCGAACAGCAGCTCCATGTCTAAATGGACACACGGGGCTGCAGCTTGGCTTGGGCTGCCCCCATAGCAAGCTGCTTGCTGTGGGGGCACTCGACAGGAGGGAGTGGCCAGGAGCAGCAAAGAGGGACCTGAGAAGAGGAGGATCCAGGCTGCCCTGTGCAAAACCACTGCACAGAGCAGGAAAGTATAACATGTTTAAAAAAAAATTAATAAAACAAGACTTTAAGAAGCTCTTAAAATTTCACTCAGCCCCTGCACTTTAATGGAATCCCAGATGTACTAAACGGGTTTCTTTGGTGCCTAGAACATGCAAATTATTGCATAGATGGCTTTTTCCACATTTACAGTTAGATTTTCATTTGTCTGAGAAATTTTTGCATACTTCTTCTCCTCTGTATTTTCTCATCACTGTGGTTGAAAATAACCATCAATTTGACCCAGTAGAAAATCAAATAAACAAAAATTTAAATTTTTTAACTAAATTCTAATGGTGTATGGCCAGCTTAAGTCTCTTCACACAGAGCAATAAAGGTGCCTTTTCTACTGGACTGAGGAATGTTTAAGCTGGCCATACACTGATCAAAACTGTTTAACTGTCAAAGGGACATGTTGGAAAATTTTCCATCTGATCTGCTGATCAGTGCATTTTGATAGCAGCATGTGCTGTTGTCAGAATACAATGTCCTGGCGGAGGGTTGAGAATACTGGAAAACTGTTTGTTTTTGTTCTATGAAAATAACGTAGCCATGTATAGCCATTCACTTTCTGTACTAGGAACAAGTATCTCCTAAATAAGATTTGGACAGAGTAGTGAAAAATTAACTTGTCAGTTTATTTTTTGGTGCATATGTGCTATTGATATTTACATCCTGTGCTGGACATGCAACAGGAATTGAGAGGCCATTGCTCGGTTAGAAAAATTTCCTTCTTCATCGTCATAAGAACAGGTGTCCCTATTGGAAGATTAACATTCACCTCTTGCTCTAATGACAATTGTAAAATTTTGGACTTTTTACCATCACTTTTGGGAAAAATGGAGAGGGTAAATCTCCCCAGGAGACACAGACAGCAATAAAAACTCGACAAGGGTTCTAATCCTTCCATCCTCTCTAAAACTAGAAAAAAAGAGGTTATGGTTAAACATACAATTTAATGGAATACAGACTGCATTTAAAACAGAGTTTCCAAGAATTCCACTCTTCATCCAAAAGTAAGAAAAAAAAATTGACTAGACCTGGGCTTAAAAAAACAGTATGCATGTCTGCAATGGAACAGTGCTGTCCACAGAAACCAATCAGTGTCCCGCTTTCAATTTCCTGCAATACAGAAAAACAGCTGGATTCTTATTGGCTGCCAGGTACGACACCTCCATAAATCTAAAGTGGATTTCATGAGTTGGCTTAAATCAAGAACAAGGGAAGCATGATGTCTTTCAGCATGCCTTCATTCAATTATCAACCATGAGCTGTGTCTTGCAGGGTACCTCTATGACAAAAACAGCACCAAATGTAACTTTAAGGAAAGACTCCTGAGACTCCTTCCATGCCTGGATGCCAAAACTTCACAAGAAACGCAAAGCAAGTTTCCTTTCTTTAATACCATATTCATAAAATGCAATATGAATGTGCCTGTCTTTAAAGGAAGTTTTTAGCTGAATATAAAATAGTCTTATCTACGTCAGTTGCTCTACTATGCACGTATCGTATCGTTCCTGCCTCTTCTCTAACATTTTCAGAAAACCATCCTAAATACTTAATTTTTTAACTGATCTTTCTTCACACAACTGCAGAAATGTCTTGTCTCTGTAGTAAGGACCTAGGGTAATGTTTCCTTAACATATTACTAGCACTGATTGAAGGATAGTCCAAAAACTCACATCAAAGTGCTCTAGGCATTTAAGCCAGTCCATCCATATAAAATCATAAAACATAAAAATATTATTTTTCATATACTTTCTGTAAGTTCTTCTCCAATGCTCTTCTTGGATAATTTTGGAAAAAAATATTAAATGTAAGTGGTGCATAAATGTAAAACCCAACGGAACTTTCATTTTTTTTTTTTTTTTTTTTATTTATAACAGACAAAAGGGGGCCCACATGGACCAGTGTCGTACAATATACAATATATCTTCACCACATGTCAGTGCATAACAAACCTATGTGTTACAACAAGCATTGTTATTGACAGGTAAATGTGAAAAACACATAACATGAAAATGTGCATGTTGTTATCAGGAGGCCTTTTACTATGGTAAAAAAGACATATGTGTTTCCTGAGTTGTGGTGAATTAAGAAAATATGGTCCCATGGGCTCCCTCCCTTCTTTTTCCTTATTTCAAAAAGATATAAAAGAGTCCTATAGTCAGGAGGAGAGAGAAAATGAGAGGAGGGAAAGTGAGGTGAAGGGAAAGGAGGGGGGATGTTCCCTGCGATCATGGGGCGAATTGAGTCGTTGCTGAGAAGCAACTGTAATGCCAAATATCCTGTGTCCAGAGTTTTAAAAATTGAAATTGGCTTGTGTGTGTTCAAGAAAACGGTGCAGCTTCTCGTAAAGTCTGGCCCTCGTTAGAGTAAATGAATAAGTTCCAACCCTGCCACGTTTTGGAAAATTTTTCCTGTCTGTTTTGTGCAGTATGGATGAGGTCTTCCATACGTTTAATTTCTTCTACTTTTTTGATCCATAAGTCTATGGTTGGTGGCGTTGTGGACTTCCACCGTAGTGGAATGCACTTTCATTTTAGTGTATAATTATGTAAACTCTTTTTCATACGCCTTAATTTTATTATTATTTCATTATTCAATATTTTCATAGCACATTTCTCCCTGGGAACTCAAAACACGTTATCTGCTGTTGAGTCATTTAACCTACCAGCTTGTTTTTGGAGTGTGGGAGAAAACCCACACAAGCACAGGAAGAACATACAAATTCCATGCAGTTAGTGTCCTGACCAGGATTTGTGTAAAGGACTGAAATTCACTAAGGCTAACCACTAAGCCACTGTGCCATCCATATGGATTATAATAAATCCCATTTCTCTTCAGTGATAGCACAAAGTTCTAAGCCCAGGCAGCAGTCTTCAGAGCGGAGTGCTGCACTGTGTGTGAGAGCTGTCTAACATCTTATGCTGGCCATATATTATGCGAAAAATCGGCTGAA
This sequence comes from Aquarana catesbeiana, assembly GCF_042186555.1. Classification (NCBI taxonomy): domain Eukaryota; kingdom Metazoa; phylum Chordata; class Amphibia; order Anura; family Ranidae; genus Aquarana; species Aquarana catesbeiana. Next base: position 862,982,807 of record NC_133324.1, read on the forward strand.
ATTTGGTTATTTAGAAAGTTCGTTTGTTTTTCTGCCAGTTAATGGGCACAACATTGATAATCGTTGGGACGTTTTTGAGCCGAAAAAATGAAGGACAAGTTTGGAAATTTTCTGCTGAACAAATGATAAATTGAAAAGTTTAATGTGTCCGAACTGTCTACACTAGGTATATGTAAAAAAAAGGAACAAAAAATGCATTAATTTATGTCCACTGAACGATTTATCGGTCATTACATTATGGCACTATTGTTTGTTTTTCTTTAGTAAAAGCTGCAAATAAAAAAAAATAATACAATTAACTTTTGAACTTTTGAACTTTTTAAAAGATATTAACATGTTAAAAGTTTTCAAAAGGAACTGAACTCTGGTAGCCGTGCAAAAAAAAGGTAATGAATGCAAAGAACTATCCACCAGTGTTGCTTTTGGTACCCCTGTAGCAGATACCGTAATTTCATATTACTAGCTAAGGTTGGCCATACAGGGGGTTTGAACAAAAGAGGATGACTCTGTTCCCCCATCCAAACCCTTAATGTGGATAGGGAAATCCCTCCTGCTGAGCAATTGTATTCTGACAGCAGGGAGATTACATGGATTGAAAGTCAATCCATGTATGGCTGGCTTTACCATGCCTATATGATGGTGGCCATCTTGGTAGAAGCAGGGTTTCCCCTCCAGGAGGAAGAGTGAGTAGCACAATAGTGATATCACCAAATCTTACTCCAATTCTCCTGAGTCAGAGACAGCAGTGCCTTAGATCTGTGAGACTGTGGGTACAGGAGTACCTAGGTACATTTACATACCACTGCTATTTTTCAAGGAGGAATTCAGGTCAAAATTTAGATTTTTCATTATACTGCTTAGCCATGTTTTCAAATGTTTCCATTTGAAAGTCCACATTCAGAGATTTAGTTTAGGTCTACTTTAATTCAAAAAGTCAGACTTTTTAATATTTAGAGTTTTGCTGTGCTACTATGCCATTGAGATGTGTAGTGTTTACTTGTTATGTCAAATTTACTGACTAAAGTAAATAGTAGCAGTATTTACAAGTAGGGCAAAAAATATTCTGCAAATCTGAAGCTATAATGAACAACAGACATCAAACGGAACAAAAGGTTTTTGGGGTCATTCAGTCTTATGACATAAGACATGAATTAATGAGCTCTGGTGCCAACATGTAGAGCTTCATTGTTGGTACGAAAAGTCACAGCTCTCTGATGACATATAAACACCACCTGGCTTATCAGGCTCCAACTTATTTTAGGAAGTCTCAAACTGTCTGTTAGAACCGCTATATTCAGCATTGCAACAAATGACTTTTCTTGTCAATGATCAGTACACAAAGGTTTCTTGTCAAGCTTGCTTCTCAACACCAACATACAACCAAGGGATTTAATGAAGATCTAAAAATATGGCTGGTATAACAGACACCCATTTAAACCAAATCCTTAAAGCTGAACTCTAAGTAGATATAAAAGACACAACTGTATGCAGCTTTGTAATCATTAATCTATCATTAAATGTATTTTTTTTTTAAATGAAAGTAGTGTAAGCACCTGAATCTGACCTGGTATCAGTCTCTTGCAATCCCAAAAAATCCCAAAAATATCCAAAACAAGCTTATATTTATTACAATGTAGACAACCCAAAACAACAAAGCCGACCACAAATTAGGCATGACATACAAGTACAGAAACCAGGTCCTGACCACGTCCCTATTGACAACATAATAATACTATAAATTTCAACCCACATTAAACCTAAGATGCCTGTCCATGACCAGATCCGCCGGGTCAAGCCTGGGTACATCCAGCCATGGATCCCAGAGTTTTTCATATTTTCCCAAGCACCCCCTATGTTAATAAATAATCTTTTCCATCCGTAGCTTATTACCAACAGCAGAGACCCACTCCTTGACTGTGGGAGGATTGTCAGACTCACAGTGAGACATTATTAACTTGCGAGCCAAAAATAAAGTCCTAAGAATTGCTTTTCTAGTGTGGTTTTCCCATTAAAATTCTTCCAGTAAATTAAACAGGCAAGGTTTGGGATCTAAAGGGAAAGATTTACACTAACAAAAGAGAAATCAGCAGAGGGAACATATCCTACTGACTGTAAATTATGTCCCTTGTGCTGCTATTTTTGTTTGTGACTTTGAATGTACTTTGTCTTTAATCATTTCTTGTAATAAAGAGGGAGTAAACTCCCATGTATGATTTTTTACCTAAAGCCTATAATAAGGCTTACCTATAGGTACTGTAAATATCTCCTAAACCTACACCGTTTACTTTAAAAGCAGCCAGTGACGTCACTGGTGCATTCTCTCTGAAGGAACAGCATACCTGTAAACAGTGACTCCCATGCGCATGTGTGGGAGTGACGTCATCGCCAGCTCGGCCAATCAGATAGCCAAAGTCAGTGAACCCAGAGGAAGACCAGGTGAAGATGGAAACACCTTCAGTGCTGACAGCGCGCCGCTGGGGAGCTCTGTTTTCAGGTAAGTCTGTCATAACATGCTAGTATGTGATGCTTACTAGCACATTATGACTTGAACTGGCCAGGGCCTGTTTTTTTTTTTTTTTGGATGCGGTTTAATACCGCTTTACCCTCCTGAAATCTGTTGGACAGCATGACCGGGGGAGGAAGGAGCTGCACTGTCAGCCAGCCAGGCTCTTTTGCATTGCACAGTCTATGAATCCCACATAATAAGGAGCTTGCTGACAGAAGGAGAGAGCACAGCACCAACCTCTTCAGAGTGGCTTGGTGAAGACATTTTACTTAAAGCGGTAGTAAAGTTAACCTACAAAAAAAAAGGGTCCCCCCTGCAGGTTTAAGCCATAATGTGCTAGAATGCACTGTATACTAGCACATTATGTTAGACTTATGCTGGCCATACACTATACGAAAAATCGTCCGAAATTCGGTCATTTAGACAGTTCGTTCATTTTTCGGCCAGTTAATGGGCACATAATCAGTAATCGTTGGGACGTTTTTGAGCCCAAAAAAACAAAACAAAGAACAAGTTTGGAAATTTTCTGCCGAACAAACGATAAAGTCAAAGGTTAATCTGTTTCCCATCCGAACTGTTTGCACTAGGTATATGTAAAAAACAAAACAAAAAATTGATTAATTTATGTCCACTGAATGATTTATTGGTCATTACATGATGGCACTATTGTTTGCTCTCACAGCTGAATTTTTGTTTTTCGAAAATTGGTTCGGCCAATTTTTTGTATAGTGCATGGCCAGCATTACCTTTAGAATGGACCCCTCTAGCGGCGCCCTGTAAATGCTGACAGGGGTTCCATCTTCCCCCGGTCTTCTTCTGGGTTCACAAGCTCCGGCCATATGATTGGCCGGAGCGACAATGACATCATTCCTATGCATGTGCGTGGGAGCCCCAGGCACAGCACAGGGCTCTGAAGGAATGGCACGGGTATGCCTCTCCTATGCCAGTGATGTCACAAGCTGCTGTTTGCTGGAATATCTTCTAAACGTGCACCATTTAGGACATATTCATTTTACCTACAGGTAAGTTTTATTATAAGCTTACCTGTAGGTAAAAATGGCACAGAAGGGTTTACTACCACTTTTACTACATTAGGTAAAGGGAGGTCACCAAATGTCTGTTTGGCAGGCATATCTGCAGCAAAGGACTGGTTGATTAAAACTACAAATATTTAGGCATCTAAAATAATGCAAACATATACATGTGAACTGTGAATGTAGTTGTTTGCTGCATTTCTGCTTTAAGAAGCTTTTGCAAACTAGAAAAAGAATCCCAGAAAACTGCAAGTCAGTACTGAAAGTTGCTGAATATGCAAATTATGAACTCGCATATTTGCTTATAACCAACTAACAGAATAATCTGTCATTACACTTGGCAGTAAGACTGCGTGAGTCGAATTTTACTAATGCATAGAGAAACCTGCTAACTTTTAAAATACCAGATGACAGGAAAATACACCTTGGGCCGGGTTACAGACACTTATTAAGTATTACTGGTCTGTTGGAAATATTCACATTTATTCAATTAATCAAAAAGTGTGTTTCCATATTAAAGGAAATCGTGTAGTTGTTAAAGTGCTTACATATACAGTACAGAATTAAATTTGAATCTGAACTTGACAAACTGATTTAAAGTCTACATGGGGGACTATAGTAAGCAACTACAGGCAGCATGCTATCATAGGGCTACTTTTTAACTACCAGACCACTAAACAAGAGAGAGACTTCAACTAGAAGACCACTAAACAAGATAGGGCTTCAAGTTTCCTGAACTATAAAAAACATTCTTGTTGACTGTAACCTCAAATATCCAGAGTTGTAAATTCTGAACAGTTTATAATAATGCTTGCCCCTCTAAAAGTGTTGTCTTAAACTCTGGCACACTAATAAAGTATAGGAGAACCACCTTTCCAAGCTTCCGTGCTGCAAACTAGTTGGGTGTTGTTCTTGAAGCCCATCCGCGCTCTATGGGAATGCACTGCCAACGAAGAGAGTCTGCACACCGATGACCTCACTGGGCTCACTATAAAGGCACTGCAAACTGGTTGGGTGTCGTTCTTGCAGCCCATTCATGCTCTATGGGAAAGCACTGCAGAAGAAGAAAGTCTGCACACCGATGACCTCACTGGGATCAGAAAGTTTTAGTCATAAAAACACATAATTGGTCCCCACTTGGAGACTAATACGTTTTCAAGAGGGGACGAGTTGCATTGTTTGTATGGCTGAGAAAAAACAGCCTATGAGTGCCCTTTGGATAAAGCCCAGTTCCTTGTTGCCTATCCCTCAATTTTTTGGAGCATCCTTTATATATATTTTGTATATATATATATATATATATATATATATATATATATATATATATATATATATATATATTTATTTATTTGAGGTGCTGCATGCTTAATTTCAGTGGTAAGCGGTGGTAAGGTCTTGAATGCTGCAGGTGCCACATAATGAGCTGGTACCCTCCCCTGCAGATTTCCCTGTCAGCCCTGGGTAGCTTCATGACATACCCTGCCCAGGTGTGGATACTCATAGGCAGCGAGTTGGATGATGCTAGGTGCCACTTAAACAGGAAGAAAACTCAAGACTTGCATTGGATCACATAGTGCTAAGCCTGTTGGCAAGGGTAAGTACTGCAGCAAGAGATTTTTGTTTAAAGTAATAGAAAAGCTATTTCTAACATTTTTTATTCAAAACTTAATTTAAACATGCCTCCAAACAGTGCCCAAAAGAGGAAAAAGCTCCAGCACATATATAGCTACATCTCTTTAGCCCGTATATTCTCAAAACTGTGATTATTTAAGTAACACTCAACCAAAGTCCCATATCATGACGCAGCCCTATAACTGAAGAGCCTATTCACATTTGTTTATTTTCCTGCAGTAAAAAAGATGAATGTTACCCTTGGGTGGCTGGCTCACATCTATACACTGCAGTTTAATCTGCTTTTAAATGGTAACTGGAAGTCTGGATTTACACCTATGCAATGCAGCAGCATGTAGTAAACGTGAGTTTTACTGCGTGCTTCTGTAACACATGCCACTTTGTATAGAGCTGCAGTGCCAAAAATGCAGCAGAGATGATTTAATACATGCAGTAAATTACATGCAATGCACCCCAACAAAATGGAAAATTAGGAAAGGGCCCTAAGAGACCATTAACACATACGTCTTTGCATTACCATTCTCACTGCAGGAACTCACTGACCCTAACGCTTCTTTAAGCAAAAGAAACATTTCTTTGATCTAATACGCTCAAAAACATTGTTTGTCCATCCTAACTCCGTATACATATTCCTAATGGATTTATTACATTCCAGCAAACAGTGCATATTGATGAATATAGCTGACATTAAACTGCAACAATGTTTTGTAATTATTAATAAAGAACGCAATTGTTTGGCTTATATGCCTAATTCTGTTCTGGTTATAAAATTACCCATTTTTTCCTTAATAGTATTGTAGCGCTGGTAGATTTTCAATCTACTGCTTGTAGGTAAATTTAGGGGGTTATCCGTTCATACATAGTCAGATTTGCCTCTGTTCCAACTTGACTGAGTTGCATGTAGTTTCATGCTGTGCCTGTGGGTGTCGTTGTCACCATGGGTCGGTGTTGGAAAGGCAACACTTTGAAGTGTATGAGTGCTCCTCTGTCCCGGAAATACCTCGGTGGAGGTGGTCCTCCGAGTTGCATTCTGGTAGAGGGTATTTATGGGACAGATGCCATGTTTTAGGGTTCGTTTTCGTTCCACCTGCTGGCCCTCCTGGCCGACAGGTATGTGTTAGGAGTACTACCGCGTGGTCCTCTGACTGGGAGGCCCACGTTGCTGCAGCGTGTGGGTGGGCCCAGAAGCCTGTCTGGGGCCTACCACAGCCGCAGGGGAATGGTCCTGGGCTGTCTGTCCTACGAGAAGAAGCTGGACAGCTGAGAAGATCCCAGGGGGGGACCCGTCATGGAAGGATCATGCAGAGTGCTGGTCCGGAGAGGGGCCTGGTGACTCAGTTGGAGGACGTATCCTAAAGTTATCCTACCGCATAGTACTGCCGGGTCGGCTTAAAGGTTCTAGTGCTATGTTTGCTATCCATCGTAAACCATTACATCCTGTGGCAGAGGATCGTATGGGTTTTGTTCTATTCAAGTCTGTGGCAGAGACTTTTGTTCGTGCTGCGTACTGGCTGCTAGGTTAGTGAGAGAAACCTATCCAGGCGGGCAAAGATTCAACTCTAAAAGGAAAGTACATTCACCTACAAGATTCCAACTTCTAATAATACACTAAGAAAAGGTATTTGAACTTCCCTGCAACTCTTCTTCTACCTCTTTCCTGCTACTTCCTACAGTTATGTTTATTAAAGCATTGGAAAATATACTCAAGTGTCCGGTGCCTACATTGTCTGGTATTAAACTCAATGGGACCCTAGACCCGGTTCTGGTGAAATAGAGGTAACGAAGGTGAAGGTAACAGCCCGCTTTAAACCAGCAGCTCCACCGAGAATTATTGCTACAGTATATTGTTCAACTTTTTGCAATAGTTTATTTTCTATTTTCTGTGTATGAGCAGTAATAAACTGAAATCTGCTGCATTAACAGAGCCCCAGATAGACAACAAAGCACTTGTTAGGCAATAAATAACTTGCCTGCACAGAAGTCTTTGGAATTTACCAGCATCAAGCACAGATATCCATCAAGTGGTGTGTAGCCCTAATGTCCCCAACACAGCAAATATCCTGTGCTATTATTTTGGCAGCAGAAATCCAGCCGCAACTCCCAGTGGCTTCATAGAGAAATATTTGTTTTGTTTCACCTTTGAATTATTTATGGATTTTTGCTACCTCACTTGAATGGCTAGTTAGCTATTAGAAAATATATTGCTTCGAGAATTTTGTGTTTTGTTTTTTTTTCGCTAGCAGTTGCACATCAAAAGGATTACAAAACAGCTAATCAGTTAGTTGCCTATAGACTGACACATTTATACCCATACATCCTACCTGTGTATTAAATAAAATATTTGTGTAAAACTATTAGAGGATACCTGTCACATCAACTAATACCTGTTACAGCAGGGAGAGCTCATTCTGGAGCGGAACAAAAATGTGCAGCATTATACACTTTGAGTCACCTGTCCTGAAAACATCACTGCTGCAAGAATAGCGCAGTATTAGCATCAAGTGTTGCATCTGAGTGTGTCATCAGGGCGTTGACTTCTTCAGTAAGGGGTGCTTACCCCTTACTGAAGAAGTCAACACCCTGGCGACACATGTCTAGGGGGCAAAGCTTACACACTGCTCTTTGGCACTTTTGGCTACAGTACTTCTACATATCACCCTCACCAATTTTGCAGCAATCACCATAGAACCATAAAATTACAAACAAAAAAAACAAACTTAATAGTGGGTACTCCAAATTTGGCATAACACTGGTGATTCAGACTCCGGCAATGGTGATGAGCAAGACATCTCTCTAGCTCTGAGCCACTTGAGTGTGGACCCCTGTCCCTTTTATAATACACAGAGCCAATGGGTCGGACCCAGCCAAGCCTGCCAAAAGGAAAACCCAGGAGCATAGTTAGCCCTAACCTTACCAACTGGGGCAGTGTTAACCTCTACCTACCTACAAGTCAGCACTACTATAGTGATCGCCGCAATCTCTTCTGCATAGTGACACAGGGGGTCACTCACTTGGCAATGCTGCCATTCACAGAACTCCTGGTATTTGTTTAATGAACACAAGGCACTCACTGTTTGGATGAGGTGAGGATTGTGATGTCACCACCAAGCATCTTTACCTTGTCCAAGAGAACGGCTTGTATTAATTAAAAAATACCAGCCATTTTGTGAAGGGCAACAGTGCCAAGCAAGCAAATCCTTATGGTCACTATGCAGAAAAGAAGGATGAGGATCCTGTCAGGGCTGGGCTCAGCCCTTCCCTCTCAAAGATGGCCGCACAGCTGTTTGGCTAATTGCCAGCTCATATCTCTACACAGTGACTCACCTGTTGATGATATCCTGCACGTCAGTCCTGCCTACTAAAGCTGTCCAGTCCAGATGATCTCTGCCTTCACCTTGGTCAAATCAAAGACTTGCTTGGCTGACATTCCTTCTGGCTCCAGATCCTACTTGCTGTTCTACTACGCTCATCTCTGGCTCCCTGGCGTTTTGGCTTGTCTGACTATCCGTTCCGGTTCCTGAGCGCTGGCTATGTTTTGACTATGTTTTTTTATTATTATTATTAAACAAGTGTGATTTAACTGTACTTCTGTCTCAGTTTGATTCATGGTTTCTGACAGTAGGCGAAGGCCATGAATTCAGACCATGCAGTCAATCCACTTGTTGGTAATATTTTTTCCAGATTGGATGAACAGGATCACCACATGGATCAGTTTGCCATGGCATTACAAATGCTCCTGAGTCACACCGGTATAACCTGTGTTGCAGGCCGTCCCTGCTGCTTCTACAGTCTCTGTGCAGGCACCCGCCTTGAGTATTATCTCTATAAGAGGTATGTCTGGTTCCGCTCTGCTTCTGCAGTGATTTGGGGGTGATTCAGTCCAATGCAGAGGGTTTCTCAACCAGGTTGAGATATACTTTGAGATGCTGCCCCAGGCATTTCCCGCGGAAAGAAGCAAAGTAGGTTTTGTGATATCTTTGCTTTCTGAGAGTGCCTTGGCCTGGGCAAACTCTCTATGGGAGAAGCAAAAACCTGTTGTCTTGAGTTACCCTGAGTTTGTGACTTCTTTTAAAAGGGTATTTGACATTCCCACATGCTGTAATTCTGCTGCCAATTACTTTATGTCCATCAAACAGAGTATGAGAACTGTTGCCAATTACTCCATTGAATTCCGTACTCTGGCAGCAGAGGTTGCTTGGAACAATGAGGCCCTCATGGCTGCTTTTTCTCCTGGTTTCTCAGGAACCATCAAGGATGAGATAGCAGCCCGAGATATACCCACTGAGCTGAAGATCACATTTGCCATCCTCATTGACTCCAGACTCAGAGAAAGACTCCATTTTAAGGAGCGCTTGCAGAAGTCTCCTGTACATTTGTCTCTGAACTTTGCAGTCCCACCATTGCCTCCCTCACCTCCCATGCCTCCTGGTACCGAGTCGGTCAGTGAAGGTGAATCCATGCACTTGGGCTTCATGCATCTCTCTGCAGATGAGAGAACCCTTAGGAGGAGGGAGAGATTGTGCCTTTATTGTAGCCAGGCACGTCACTTTTTGAAGTCTTGTCCTACCTGTCCAGGGAACACCTGAACCTCGAGGTCCTGTCATGGACAGACCTTAGGTGGCGTTGTTTCGTCCCCAGTTATCCAGAAGGACAAGCCCCTGGTTTCAGTTACCCTTTCTTGGGCTGAGTCGTCCATCGAGATACAGGCTCTAATCGACTCTGGGGCTGTGGGCCTGTTCATTGATGCTGCCTTTTTATCAAAGCACTCGATTCCACTACAGCTGCGTAACACTCCACTTGCCATTGAGGCTCTTGACGAAAGACCTCTGTAGCCTGCCCATGTGACTCATGAGACTGTTCCATTGTCCATGGCCGTAGGGGCTCTTCACCATGAGATAATCCAATTCCAAGTTATTTCCTCACCTAAGTTTCCACTGGTAATTGGTTATCTTTAGTTACAGAGGCACAACTCCTCTTTTGATTGGCTCCATGCTGAGGTTTTCTCCTGGTCGCCAAAATGCAGTAAGACATGCTTCCGGAAGGTAGCCAAGGTCCTGTGTACCTCTTCACTCTCCTCCCTGCCGGAGGAGTACTGCAATTTTAGCAATGTCTTTGACAAAGGTCAAACCGGTAGTTTGCCTCCACACCGGTCGTATGATTGTGCAATTGACCTTCAACCTGGTGCCATACCCCCCCCGGACAGATTTACCCTTTGTCGGTCTTGGAAGATAAGGCCATGGAGGCGTATGTTGCAGACGCACTTTATCTAGGTTTCATCAGCAAATCCTTGTCTACTGCTGGTGCTGGTTTCTTTTTTGTGAAGAAGAAGAGTGGTGAACTGAGAACGTGTATTGATTATAGGGGTCTTAATCATTTCATGATTAAGAATGGCTATCCGATTCCGTTGATTACAGAGTTATTTGATGGCCTCAAGGGAGCAACAGTTTTCACAAAGCTTGATTTGAGAGGGGCATACACTCTCGTGAGGATTAAGGAGGGCGACGAGTGGAAAACTGCGTTTAATACCAGAACAGGCCATCATGAGTACCTCGTAATGCCTTTTGGCCTTTGTAACGCCCTGGTAGTTTTCCAGGAATTTATTAACAATGTCCTCCGAGATTTATTGTAGTTATGTGTGGTGGTTTATCTCAACGATATCCTCATTTTTTCCAAGTCCCTGGAAAGCCACCACACAGATGTCTGTCGTGTGCTTCAGAAACTAAGAGAGAACAATCTCTATTGTAAATTGGAGAAGTGCAAATTCCATCGTGAACAGGTTAAATTCCTTGGTTATGTCATTTCCACTGCTGGCTTTTCGATGGACCCAGAGAAACTTTCAGCAGTTCTACAGTGGCCCGACCCGTTGGTTTACATCCTCTGCAGAGTTTTCTTGGCTTTGCCAACTATTATCGGAAGCTTATTCGTCTCTGGTCAAGCCCCTGACTGATATGACCAGAAAGGACGGTAACCCACAGAGTTGGTCTCCGGAGTCCATTAAGGCCTTTGAGAGTCTCAAGGCCGCCTTTGTTTCTGCTCCTGTGTTGGCACATCCTGATCCTACGTTATCTTTTATCTTGAGGTTGATGCTTCTGAGACTGGAGTTGGCGCCCTTCTGTCTCAACGTCCTACCTCTGAGAGTGCTATGCATCCTTGTGGCTACTTTTCCAAGAAATTGTCACCTGCGGACTGCAATTACGAGATTGGTGACAGAGAGCTGTTAGTGATCATTTTAGCCCTGAAACAATGGAGACATCTCCTTGAAGGTACCACTGTGCTGGTTCCCATTCTTACTGACCATAAGAATCTCACATTGCTGTCTGAGGCTAAATGCCTCTCTCCCAGAAGGGCGTGATGGGCTCTTTTCTTGTCTAGTTTCAATTGTCTCGTTCTTACCCGGTACTAAGAAGGTAAGGGCTGACGCTTTGTCGCAACACTTTTCCTCCACTTCCAAGATGGATTCGGTTCCGGTTCCTGTTATTCTCCCTGATCGTATTCTGGCTACGGTTCGCACCAGTCTCACTTCTCCTTTGGGTGACAAAATTCTTGCTGCTCAGGTCCATGCTCCTCCTAAGAAACCTTGTGACCGCTGCTTTGTCCCAGAGATCCTCCATACTGCCGTGCTCCAGACTTACCTTATACTCCCAAGGCTGCTGGCCACCCTGGGAAGAATCAACTCTTTTGGGCCATTTTCCCCAACAATTCTGGTGGCCTAGTCTACGTACTGATGTAACCGCCTTCGTAGTCTCAGACAGGGGTAGTCAGTTTGTGTCCTGGTTCTGGCGAGCCTTTTGTGCACAGTTGGGAATTCAGCTTGCTTTCTCCTCTGCGTATCACCCGCAGTCTAATGGGGCCGCAGAATGAGCCAATCAGTCCTTGGAGCAATTCCTACGTTGCTATATTTCTGATCATCATAACAACTGGTCAGACCTCTTACCATGGGCGGAGTTTGCTCACAATAGTGCTTTGAATTCTGCTTCCCGATTGTCCCTGTTTATGGCGAACTATGGTTTCCAACCTTCCATGCTGCCTGACTCATTTGTTCCGCATAGTATTTCTGCCTTAGAGGAGCATCTCCATGGTCTTCGTTCCTCTTGGGCACAAGTCCAGGAGGCTTTGCGACATGCTAATGATAGGTACAGACTCCATGCTGACCATAGACGCCTGCCTGCACCTTCCTACCAGGTTGGGGACAGGGTCTGGTTGTCATCTCGCAACCTCCAACTTTGTGTTCCCTCTCTGAAGTTTGCATCTCAGTTTATTGGGCCTTTCCGTATTCTTTGCAGGATTAACCCAGTGGCTTACTCATTAGACCTTCCTTCTAATATGCGTATTTTATGCGTCTCCTCATTAACCACTTGACCACTGGGCACTTAAACCCCCTTCCTAACCAGACCAATTTTCAGCTTTCGGTGCTCTCACATTTTGAATGACAATTACTCAGTCATGCAACACTGTACCCATATGAAATTTTTGTTCTTTTTTTCACACAAATAGAGCTTTCTTTTGGTGGTATTTGATCACCTCTGGGTTTTTTATTTTTTGTGCTATAAATGAAAAAATACTGATCCTTTTGCAAATAAGTAATTTTTCTTCATAAATTTGGGCCAAGATTTATACTGCTACATATCTTTAGTAAAAATAACCTAAATTAGTGGATATTATTTAGTCTGTGTGAAAGTTATAGAGTCTACAAGCTATGGTGCCAATCACAGAAAATTGATCACATCTGATCACACCTGATGTACTGAGGCCTATCTCATTTCTTGAGACCCTAACAAGCCAGGCAAGTACAAATACCCCCCAAATGACCCCATTTTGGAAAGTAGACATTCTAAGGTATTTAGTAAGAGTCATGGTGAGTTTTTTGAAGTTGTTATTTTTTCCCACAATTCTTTGCAAAATTAAGATTTTTTTTATTTTTATTTTTTTTCACACCAATTTGTCATTATAACAGGTTATTTATCTCACATGGCATATACATTACACAAATGACACCCCAAACTATATTCTGCTACTCCTCCTGAGTATGGCGATACCACATGTGTGAGACTTTTACACAGCCTGGCCACATACAGAGGCGCAACATTGAAGTAGCACATTCAGGCGTTCTAGGAGCATAAATTACACATCTAATCTCTCAACCACCTATTACACTTTTGAAGGCCCTGGAGCACAAGGACAATGGAAACGCCCACAAAGTGACCCCATTTTGGAAAGCAAACACCCCAACATATAATCTATGAGGCATATTGAGTCTTTTGAATGGTTCATTTTTTTCCAGAAGTTTTTGGAAAATGTGGAAAAAAAATTAAAAAGACGCATTTTTTTTTACACAAAGTTGTCCATTTCTAAGATATTTCCAACACATAGCATGTACATAGCAAAAATGACACCCCAAAATATATTCTGCTACTCCTCCTCAGTATGGCGATACCACATGTGTGAGACTTTTACACAGCCTGGCTACATACAGAGGTGCAACATTGAAGTAGCACATTCAGGCGTTCTAGGAGCATAAATTACACATCTAATCTCTCAACCACCTATTACATTTTTGAAGGCCCTGGAGCACCAGGACAATGGAAACGCCCACAAAGTGACCCCATTTTGGAAAGCAAACACCCCAACGTATAATCTATGAGGCATATTGAGTCTTTTGAATGGTTCATTTTTTTCCAGAAGTTTTTGGAAAATGTGGAAAAAAAATGAAAACGCATTTTTTTTTACACAAAGTTGTCCATTTCTAAGATATTTCCAACACATAGCATGTACATAGCAAAAATGACACCCCAAAATATATTCTGCTACTCCTCCTGAGTATGGCGATACCACATGTGTGAGACTTTTACACAGCCTGGCCACATACAGAGGCCCAACATTGAAGTAGCACATTCAGGCGTTCTAGGTGCATAAATTACACATCTAATTTCCTTACAATCTATCACATTTTTGAAGGCTCTTCATATTTCTAACACATAGCATGAACATACCAAGAATTACACCCTAAAATACATTCTGCTGAGCAAAGGGTAAACAAAAGATTACCTGTGGTTTTAGTAGTGCAGTTGTCCACAGGAGGAGAGCCCTGATCCAGGCAGCAGGCAGGGACATGGTCAGCGACAGTGAATGGAATTGTCCAGGCAGCAGGCAGGAATATTGTCCATAGTACAGGCAGGGATAATGTCCTTGTACAGTCCAGGGTCAGTGCAAGTAGAGACATTGCCAGCAGTGCCAAAATATTGGTCCTGGTAGTAAGCAGGAACATGGTCCAAGTAGCAGGCCAGGAAAGAATGGGGACAGGGGTAGAGGCTTCTCCCACCCAAATCTCTTTGAAGCCTCCGAGTCTCCAGATCCTAAATCTGTGAATGAGAAAACTAAAAAAATAGTTTTCTTCATCCAGAAAAACATTTCTGGAGCCCCTCACATATGTGAGACCCCTGTGTTCCCACTAGCATAGCAGGGTAAATGATCAGTCCAAGAGGCAGGCAAAAAACGTGGTCAAACAGTCCAGGGTCAGTTCCAGAGCAAGCAGAGGTAGGTACAATTTAGTGTTAGGCATAAGCTTGGTCGTATAACAGGCCAGGGTCAGTTCCGGAGAAGGCAGAGGTATGTTTATCGTTAGGCAGAAGCTTGGTCGTATAACAGGCCAGGGTCAGTTCCGGAGAAGGCAGAGGTATGTTTATCATTAGGCAGAAGCTTGGTCGTATAACAGGCCAGGGTCGATTCCGGAGAAGGCAGAGGTACGTACAGTTCAGCGCAGTGGCATAAGGGGTGTGGAGGAAAATGACAGGAAATGAGAATTACGTTTACCATACTTCCCTAATAATGTAGAGAAGTATGGTAACGGCGGAAACATTCACTTATACAGAGGCCTGGTTGGGAAGGACAATCGGGACAATAAAATGAGGTGTCTCTTCTAATTCCTCTTCTGGAGCACACCTGGCATCTCTTCTGACGTCTCTGGCCTGTTTCACTGGGGGGGATTTTGTCAGGAAAGTGGCGTTCGTGGAGTCTGCTCACAGAATCAGAGCGAATAATTTCTGGTGGGCTTTCAGGGTACAAAAGGGCGGAGATTACTTGTTCCTGGTAGTGCAGATAGGATACGGGGTTCTCTGTCGATTTTTGGTAAATAACATAAGTGTTATACATGGCCAAACTGAAAAAATAAATGGACACTTTTTTATACCAGTGACGGGATTTTCTTGTGGGAAGGTAGGGCTCAATCATCTGATCGTTGAAGTCCACTCCCCCCATAAACAAATTGTAATCATAAATACAAGCAGGTTTCTGGACTGGGCCGTTTCTTCTTGGGACTTCCACGTAGGTGTCATTATGGATTGTCGTCAGCATGTGGACGTTTCGTCTGTCCCTCCACTTGACAGCTAATAGCTCCTGGTTCCGCAAAGACGCCGTCTCCCCTCGGCGTAGCCTTTCATTGACCAGTTTTTGCGGGAAGCCTTTTCTATTCGTTCTTACGGTACCACATGCTGGGGTGTCTCTCCTGTGAAGATTACGGAAGAGGGGCAAACTTGTATAAAAGTTATCCACATAAAGGTGGTACCCCTTTCCAAGCATAAACAAGCTCCCAGACAACTTTGCCGCTGGCTCCAATATATTCTGGACATTCAGGGGGATTCAGTTGGGTGTCCTTCCCTTCGTACACCCGGAAGGAGTAAATGTACCCCGTGGCTCGGTCGCAAAGTTTGTACATTTTTACCCCATATCGGGTCCGTTTGCTGGGGATAAATTGTTTGATGCCGAGCCTGCCGGAGAATTTTACAAGGGACTCATCCACGGAAATATTCTGTTCGGGGGTATATAATTGGGGAAAATTTTCAGCGAAATAATTTAGGAGTGGCCAAAGTTTGAATAATTTGTCAAATGATGGGTCATTTCGGGGAGGGCACTGGGTGTTGTCGTTGTAGTGGAGGAAGCGTAAAATCATAAGGTATCTTGATCTTGGCATTATCGAAGAGAAGAGTGGCATGTGGTGGACGGGGTTAGTACATTTTGTTTTTTTTTTTTGTGAGTCCCATTGTAAAAGTTAGGCCTAAGAAAATTTTAAATTCCTCTATGGTAAGCTCTCTCCACTCAAAGGGACGGGCATAACTAGAGCCAGGGTTGCTTACTATGTACTGCTGTGCATAGAGGTTGCACTGGGCCACAATGGACGATAGTAAGTCATTGGTGAAAATCAAATAAAAAAAATCAAGCATCACAAAATCATCGGTGTTCACCTGGACACCTGGCTGGGCGGTAAAAGGGGGGATATTTGCTGCTCCGGAATGAGGGGGAAGCCACAGGGGGTTTTGAAGGGCATAGGGAAGGGTGGCATGGCCTCTATCCATTTGTGGCTGAGAGGACACCCTTCTGGTACCTGGCCTTTGTTGCGGTGGCACTGCGCTTGAGGTGGACGGCACTGCGCTTGAGGTGGATGGCACTGCGCTTGAGGTGGACGGCACTGCTCTTGAGGTGGACGGCACTGCTCTTGAGGTGGACGGCACTGCTCTTGAGGTGGACGGCACAGCTCTAGAGGTGGACGGCACTGCGCTCGAGGTGGTAGTAGGCTGCTGCTCCACGCCAGAACGCCTTCTTTTCACGGGCACAAGTTCCTCTTCCAAATCTGTATCAGACTCGCTGCTTGTCACGGGTTCATAGGCTGAATCCGAATCGGACAGAGACTCAGAGAGCTCCCCGCTGCTCTCATCGGTCATGCTGAGACGCTGGTAGGCCTCCTCAGCCGTAAATAATTTTTTTGCCATACTGGTGGCTGGTGAGGTTGATGTGGCGCAGATGAGCACTGATGGGCACAGGTGGCACTGATGTGGCACTGTAGTGGGACTGGTGTGGCTCTGGTTGCACTGTAGTGGGACTGGTGTGGCTCTGGTTGCACTGGTGTGGCTCTGGTGGCACAGAGGTGGCACTGGTGGGCTCAGGCAGCACTGGTGGGCACAGGCGGCACTGGTGGGCACTGGTGGGCACAGGCGGCACTGGTGGGCACAGGCGGCACTGGTGGGCACAGGTGGCACTGATGTGGCACTGCAGTGGCGCAGATGAGCACAAGTGGCACTGATGGGCACAGTTGGCACTGATAGGCACAGGTGGCACTGATGGGGCACTGGTGTGGCACTGGTGTGCACTGTAGTGGCACTGGTGTGCACTGTAGTTGCACTGGTGTGGCTCTGGTTGCACTGGTGTGGTTCTGGTGGCACAGAGGTGGCACTGGTGGGCTCAGGTGGCACTGGTGGGCTCAGGCGGCACTGGTGGGCTCAGGCGGCACTGATGGGCACAGGTGGCACAGGTGGCACTGATGGGCACAGGTGGCACTGATGGGCACAGGTGGTACAGGTGTGGCACTGGGGTGCACTGTATTATCACTGGTGTGGCACAGAGGTGGCACAGAGGTGGCACAGGTGGTACAGATGGCACAGGTGGCACAGATGTGGCACAGATGACACTGTTGGGCACAGATGACACTGTTGGGCACTGTTGTGGCACTGTTGGGCACTACTGTGGCACTGTTGGGCACTGCTGTGGCACTGTTAGGCACTGATAAAGGTAGAAAACTCACTGTTTGTCACCGTAAAAGCTCTCCTCTCCTCTCACGCTGCATCGGTGTGAGGAGAGGAGAGCTGTAACCTCCTGATGACCCTGCTTTGCCTTTTTGTTTACATTTGTGACCGCTCCGTCATTGGACGGAGCGATCACATGGTAAAGGGCCGCTGTCATTGGCCCTTTACCGCGATCCGATCCGTGCTACGGATGTTCCTGTGTGCGCGCCCGGGGGGGCGCGCGGGAACGGTTCTCCGGGATCACGTCGATCCCAGAGTTATCCAGCCGCCCTACAGCCGTCATTCGGCTGTGGGCGGTTGGCAAGTGGTTAAAACCTTTGGTCTGCAACCGCTTTACCACCTCAGTGTCTCGTCCTCACCCTGTACAGGTTGAGAACCATGAGGAGTATGAAGTACAGTCCATTGTTGACTCCTATAGGTTCCGTGGGCGCATACAGTACCTGGTGCATTGGAAAGGGTACAGTTCAGAGGAACGCTCTTGGGTCTCATCCTCGAACGTACATGCCCCTGTCCTCCTCCGTGATTTCCATAGACATTTTCCCCTCAAGCCTGGTGGTCCTCTGAGGGGAGGGGTCATTGAGGAGGGGGTACTGTCAGGCTGGGCTCAGCCCTTCCTTCTCAAAGCTGGCCGCTCAGCTGTTGGCTGATTGCCAGCTCCTATCTCTCCACAGTGACTTACCTGTTAATGATATTCTGCTTGTCAGTCCTGCCTACTTAAGCTGTCCAGTCCAGATGATCTCTGCCATCACCTTGGTCACATCTCTAGAGACGCTCACCTGTGTTCCTGTTAACGACTTACTTGGCTGACATTCCTTCTGGCTCCAGATCCTGCTTGCTGTTCTACTATGCTCATCTCTGGCTCCCTGATGTTTTGGCTTGTCTGACTATCCGTTCCGGTTCCTGAACTCTGGCTATGTTTTGACTACATTTACTCTGTTTACCTTTTTTTATTATTATTAAACAAGTGTGACTTAACTGTACTTCTGTCTCAGTCTGATTTATGGTTTCTGACAGAACAAGAAAATTGTGGCAATCACTGTAGCAGTGGTTACTACTACAGTTATTGTCACCCTTCACAGTGGTCCTTCAGGTGTGAGATTGGCATATTTATATTGTGCCAAGCAGGACCATTGTAACCATGCAATAAAGATCACACTGAGAATTATATAACTGTATGTGATTGAACCTAAATGCTCCAACATAACTGTATCATCTCAGTCCTCCAAAATGGGATACTGCTTGTCATGGTGTAACAAAATATATTCAAACAAAATAATGAAAAACATAAGGGAAGAATTAAGATACACATTCATAATGAGCTATGTGTTCTAATGGTTGTTATGAAGCCATGTGCCACCATTATCCACTTTCCCATGGAATCAAGTGTATATTGATATAGGGATCAGTTCCAGAGTGGTTAGGGAAGTGGGTTGGTTGTGTTGAGAACCGCCAAACTATTCTTTCTCAAAATTCTTTAACCTACTTTGGTAACACTGAAATACTGCACACTTGTTGAACTTTTCTATGTAAGGACTTTCAGGAACGCCTTTATTAAGAAGTTTTCTCTTTTGAACTAATAAAGGCCATCTAACTATTACATGTTGTAAGTGACTAATACAGCATCAAATCTCAGAGGATCTTTTTTGCGTTTAGTCCTTTGTAATTTTTTTCTCTCAGTTCTCATACTTGAATCCCATTTGCCTTGATTTAATTTTAACTTTTTGCTAATTATTCTACAGACAGTGTGGAAGATGAATTGGAGATGGCCACAGTGCGGCATCGCCCCGAGGCCCTCGAGTTGCTCGAAGCACAGACTAAATTCACAAAGAAGGAGCTCCAGATTCTCTACAGAGGATTCAAAAACGTGAGATATTTTATTATTTTCATGATTAAATGTTTCTAAAATTAAGTAAGGTCATTAAATTTCCAAGGTCACAACAAATGAGAATGGTGGTAACATATAACAACCTCACGCCACCAGTATATACATATGAACCTTACAGAGTCCAGCATTGTCTTGACAAAGTGTGAGGATTAACTTTCCTCAACCCTAAAATAGATCTAAAATGTACCTGGATAACAGCTAAAGCACTGTGTGTAAACAATTGCCATGTTTATTTCTTTTATAGTATACCATTTTGACCTTTTTTTCATCCTTTTTGGTATCACAATGAGGGTGGTTTCCACCAGCTTCTTTCAGCCAATTTCTGTCTACGTGCGTTGCAGTATTAGATGAACATTATTGCTTGGGCTGGCTTCCTGATGATATAACAATGGTGCACCTTATCTGTGGGTGTTTTCATGGCCACTTGTGTTCTCCACCAGGGGCACATGCGACAGGGTGAAAACACACCATTAACATTTGTTACAGAATAACAGGATGTGCCTGATCAAGGACTTTAATGTTTAGAACACTGCCTATACTTTTAATGAAACCTGCGGATGGAAAGAGATTGAAAGCAGATTTTGCACCTAAAATGCAAGACCTGATTTTTAAATTTGTCCCTGACTCTCAGTTGCTAAAACAATTTCAAGTTCAGTGTAAATATATTACTCGTAGGGGAAAAAAATGTTAGATAATACACACACACACACACACCCTTGCCCTGGAATTAGCCTACAACACCTAGGTAAGGGTGGCTTTGTCCTTCTTCTGGTAAGATCTGGGAAATGTAGAGTAGTCCAAATATTACACAGAAGTTGCTATCAGCACTGTGCTGCAGCTTCTTCTTAAAAGACTTGGAGTACTTACCATTATTTTCAGAGGGAAAACATCATGGGATTTATTTATTAAAATTGGAAAGTGCAAACTCTGGTACAGCTGTGCATAGTTGGTAAATTAAGCTCTGACAAAGAAAACCTGGAAGCTGATTGTTTTTTTTGCAGAGCTAGACCAGATTTTGCTCTCTCCCGTTTTAGTAAATCAACCCCATGCCTTGCACTACAGAAGCTACAGGAAAGGTAAGTATAATATCTATCTTTTTTCCCTGTACAGGTCATTTTTTACACTTTAAACTCCTCATGAGAGAGGATGACCTTTCACTTACCAAGCTAAAACTAATAAGGCATTTTAATGATTGTTTTTTTGTCTACTTTAAATTAAATTGGCACTGCAAATATGAACTTCTTATGGGAGGTGTTTTCCTTGATTTCCAGGTCACTTTAACATAGTTTCATTAAAGACTAAATAGAATAATTCCTTATTTAAGGACAGTTGGTAAAAAACATATGAATACTAATTTATTGTTTCTGCGTGTTGTGTTTGCAGCTAATCATTGACCACTGTAATTATTGACTGGCCTAGATATAACTCCTGGGCAAAAGTGCTGGATCATGACATCAATGATACTAAGGTTCATGGTCTGTCTTGCTTTCAGGTCTGTCCTCTCAGAGTTGAAAGTTAAAGGCATGAGCCAATTAAAAAGTCTAGCTGTTGTCTTCTGATGTAATGTTGTGGATACATCACAGGACACTCAGTGAGCCCTCCATTTCAAAAGGGTCTGAGATGAAAAATCTTGAGTTTTCCAAGTCCAGCAGTCTTGTCTTTGGTCTTTGATAAAAAAAAATGCTCTCATCTAGTTCATATTCTCTGTTCATTTTTCTTTTTTTTTTGTTTTTTTAATACACTATCACTGTGGTATGGCAGTAGTTGCTTTCCCCTGTGGTTCGGTGTATACAGACAGCACTGACTTATATCCAGATGCACACCAAGACTATTTAATTTCCCCCTAAAGGCTCATGTTTTTATACATTTTGCTTATTAGGATTGGCATCTGTTATATCTGTTCCTGGAAATCTTACATAAGTACATTCCTGCCAACAGTTGTGATGTATGTTTAATTCCAGAACAGTTACCAGATGATGCCTATAAGGGTTCACTGCCCCAAAAAAGACCTCATATTTTAAAGCAAAGTTGTTTTTATAGCTATAGCAACCTATCTGCTCCCATGGTATTTTTTTTTCTGATGCAGGTTATAAAATTAAAAAACAAACATTTTTATAAAGATAACCTTTTCCATATATCAAATAAGGATGGGCGAACGGTTCAACCCAAACTTATGCTGTTCGGCTATTCAACGAACAGCCGAACCAACTACAATGCATTGCGGCGCTGAACAGTGCATTACAAGCCCTGATTGGCTGAAGCAGTGAAAGCTTCAGCCAATCAGGGCACAGAGCAGTGCCATAGTCGTTTGGACACTGTCATCATGACTTTATCCAATCATGGCTCATTCCCGCCCCACAGTATAAAAGTATTCTTTCAATGGCAGCCATTTTCAGTGTGATTTTGGCGTGGAGAGAGATAGAATGGGGCTCTGCTCAGTGCTAGTTAGTTACTTAGTGTGCTATACTGTGCTATTTTGCTTCAATTCTCAGTGTAGAATATTAGTTTAGTGTCAGTCTAGGGATAGTGAGAGTGTAGTGAGGAGGACTGTCATTCAGCTTTGCATAGTGTGCAGCTAGAGTAGGGACAGCTCAGATAGTTTCAGTGTAGTGTAGTGAGACCATGTCAGTAATCTTGACATTAGTGTATAGCTAGAGTAGGGACAGTTCAGATAGCGTCAGCGTAGTGACAGTTGAACACCATCTATTTGATTGCATTACTGCCAGTTTAACGCCATATAGTTCTGTTTGCTTTACTGTCAGTTTAACGCCATATAGTTTTGTGTACATTACTGCCAGTTTAATGCCATATAGTTTTGTGTGTTACTGCCAGTTTAATGCCATATAGTTTTGTGTGCATTACTACCAGTTTAACGCCATATAGTTTTGTGTGTTACTGCCAGTTTAACGCCATATAGTTTTGTGTGTGTTACTGCCAGTTTAACACCATATAGTTCTGTGTGCGTTACTGCCAGTTTAACGCCATATAGTTTTGTGTGCGTTACTGCCAGTTTAACACCATATAGTTCTGTGTGCGTTACTGCCAGTTTAACGCCATATAGTTTTGTGCCTTACTGTCAGTTTAACACCATATAGTTCTGTGCGTCACTGTACGTTTGGTGAATTATATTGCAGCATAGTGTATCAGTAGAGTGTGTCTGTGTAGTGTGAGTACTCAAATTAAAGTGCACCAAACACCTCTTTACATTGATTAAAGTGCATCTACGTGCAGATTTCAACTTCTTCTTTACATTTGCTTATAAGCACAGCCCCCTCCTTCCCAATAATGTCTGGGAGGACAACAAGGAGAGGCAGACGTCCCCTTGTCACTGTAAGGGGGCCAGCAACAAATGTGTCCACAGGCAAAGGTGGACGTGGTGGTCAGTCCTCAGGCAGGGCATCATTTCCTCTGTTTAGTGAGTTTGCCCGTGCTATCCAGCCACAGCATGCAGAGGAGGTGGTGGACTGGCTTACTAGACCTTCCGCATCCTCCTTATTCTCTGTCACGCAAGCAGGGACAAGTGTGCAGTCCCCTGCAGTTGCCATAGTGGATAAACCTGCTTCCTTGTCCACATCTATTCCTGCCATAGCCCCAACATCAGCCATTGAGGAGTCAGCTATTTGACCACAGCATCAGCCACTTGCTCCTTGATGATGCCCAGCCATTACTGGATTCAGATGTTGGTTCTGAGCTTGAGGATGACAGGAACATGAGCCTAGAGAGAGGGAGGAACACTGGTAGACAAATTGGCATTCATGTTCCCCAAGCCGCAGAGTATTGCCAAGTTGTCTCCAGTGGTAATGATGAAGATGGAGGAGATAGAGATGATGATGATGATGATGAGGTCACTGATGCGACTTGGGTGCCAGATAGAGCAGAGGAGGAAACTGAAGGTGAGGTGGCACAACTCCAAGGCGGCCGACATCAAGAGAGTAGAGAGCAGCCACCCTATTCCATCACATTCTGCAGCTGTTATCTCTCAGGCCACTCCACAAAACTCAGCTGTCTGGGCCTTTTTCAGCACATCTGCAGCAGATCGCACTGTTGCTATCTGCAAACTGTGTCTCAGGCCCATTAAACGTGACAAAAACACCAACCATATGCATATCATTGCAATTTTTTTGCCTTCATCAAGAGCAACTCTATAGGGTTACAGTGGGAAGGCACCCCTGACACCCAAAGAGTAATTTTTCTGCACCTGTTTGACAGGTGCATATCATTGAATTTTTTTACAGCAAGGCCAGTTCTTGCTTTCATCAAGAGTATTTCTATAGGGTTACGGTGGGAAGGCACCACCGACACCCAAAGACCAATTTTTACACACCCGTTACTTCTATACAAAGTCAAAGCAAAAACCAGAATGTATCCAAAAAATCTCAAATCTTCTTCCCAGTGCACTACATTGTGGCCTCATCATACACACTGGCTCCCCAGCTGTTGCTGAGCAAAACAAATGCAGCTTGCAGAGAATTTTCCATTTTTAGGCTTTCACATTAAAAATCAAAAAATCACTGCTCATTTAAAAATGACGTTTTTCACAATCTTTTTTTTTATTGATACATGTTCTCCGGGGCAGTACCCGGACCCCTATAACCATTGTATGCCCAATTACTTGCATATAAGCCTTCAAAATGGGCACTTTGGATTTTTGATGTTCGGGTCCCATTGACTTTAATGGGGTTCGCTATTCAGGTCTGAACTTTCGTGGTGTTCGGAGGTTCTGGTGTGAACTGAACAGGGGTCTGTTCGGTCCATCCCTAATATGAACCACTTGTAGGCTGATTTATAGAAAGTTGAACAAAGAGGTGTTACTGTTTCAACCCTAATATCCATTGCTCTAGTTGGGGCCAATTCGTCTGTCACTTTTTCATCCACAACTTTATATTTTCAGTCTAACATAAGAAAAAAGGCACTGTTTAGCTTTATTTTGCTACAAACTACTTGTAAGCACTTTTCCTATAAATTATTGAAGAGTTTGCTTATAAAAAAAACTGTGGTTTTAAAGGAAGACAGTCTTATTATTTTTTATTTTTAACATACTTTGCTCCAAACAGGTATTGTCTTTTTAGCATCCAGAATTATTTGGTTATCTTTTGTTGTAAAAATAGCAGAAACTATTCTAAGAACTCAGAATCAACCCTCTACACCCCCCTAAACATTTCTTAGCAGACTTTTCATAAAAACAGGGATGTTTGGTTCACATACGTTGCAACACATATTCAAACTTGCCAACTGCGTCAACGTAATCCCTGTCCCTACTATACTCTGTAAAATACTTACTTGCTTATAGCATACCTTGATGGATATACACTGATCAACCATAACTTTACGACTACCCACCTAATATTGAGTAGGTCCCCGTTTGGCCAACAAACACAGCCCCTTTTTTTGGCAAAAACAGGCTTGACCCATTGAGGCGTGGACACCACTAGACCTCTAAAGGTATGCTGTGGTATCTGGCACCAAGCCGTCAGTAGCAGATCCTTTAAAGTGGTTGTAAACCCTTACAACCAGTTTTTACTACAGGTAAGCCTATAATAAGGCTTACCTGTAGCTACCCCGGATATCTCCTAAACCTGCAGGGCTTAGAAGATATCCCTTGTAGCAGCATGTGCCGACATCATCGGCACGTGCGCTCCGAAGCAATAGCATGTTCGTGCCATTGCTTCAGCTAGTGTGCCGTTACTGGCGGCTCTGGCTAATCACAGCGGCGGAGCCCGCGATACCCAGAAGTAACTCCGGGAGCAATGTTGCAGCCGGAGCGGTGTTCGGGGACCGCTATGGGGGCTTTGATCTTAGGTGAGTATTTCATTATGAGCTAGTATGCTATGTATTTGTCTTGTAGGTTTGTTTTTTTTATTGTGGGTTTACAACCACTTTAAGAGATCCTTAGCAGACCCAGTTTCATTCATAGAAGCTGTAGTACGGCTTCTATCAATAGAGCATCTGAGCAGAAAGGGCATGCATAATTGGGTTCTCCTAATGAGATCTTGTAACAGCCCTTAAGTCTGGTACACACTATAGGTTTTTTCCATTCAACCCATCGGGAATCCATAGACATCACATAGGTGCTTTTGTTTCAGATGCTTAAAGATAATTATGAGTTTTGTCTGAAAGAAACCCTTTAGGAGGTACTGAAAAAGTAACATATTAGGACAAATGGAATTATCTTATATCTCTTGAGAAGGTGAGATCTTCACACTTTGGTCACCACATCCACCCATCTGTTATAGCTAATCTTATTTCTGGCTTCTCAATGTATTTAATTTACATTAAAAGACTACAATAGAAATAAGTAGATACAGCTCTGAAATTTGCTAGAGCAATTTCAAATAGTAAATTAAAATGCTTATAAGTGAAATTATAAATATGTGTTTTTCCTTATTTATAAGTGATTACATCATCTCTTCTTTTCAGCTGCATAAGGCGCTTAGAGGGGTGGGGGTGGAGTAGAACACTGCTCTTCCCATTAAATTGCTGTGCGGGGGGGGGGGGGGGGGGGGGGGGCATGTCAGCACAAGATTAATCATTGGAAGACAGAAGACAGGCTGTGCTTCTAGCACAGCCATAAAACTGACCACGCTGGGAAGGATGAGCTCTCATGACAAGCGTTGTATTTTTAAATTGGAACGAAGGGGGACTGGCAGGAACACTGCATATTTCATGTAAAGGAAGCAATACAAAAAGAACCTTTTAACATAAGTGCATGGCACTATAGACATGTATTAGGAATATGAAATGTTGGGGTAACATATTCTTTAATGGTATATTATTGAGGGATAGGCCCTTTTAAATCCCTTTTTTGGCCAAATGAAACCAATGTAAACTGTTGTTGCTTCTTTTTACAGATATATAAACCTATGAACTAGTGTGGTTTTCATTTATTTCACTTTAAAGACTATATGTCAAATGTTGCATCAGGTTTATTATATCACCCGAATAAGAAAAAATGATGGCAAATGTCACAATGAAATGTTTCCCTTGGAAGCCCCTGACCTATAACTTGACCATTTGAATCCTGACAATGTGTTTTTTGTCAATAAAGGGCAGGTCTACCTCATGGCATTTACTAAATGAATTAATTTCAAGGCATATTATTTACAGTGTACTCGCCAAGGCTGCTGTAAAAATGAGAGCTTTTAGGATAAATACTAAAGAACAACTTTTAAAGTGATTCTTGTTTCCTCACTAGGAGCAAAGTTTTATAAAATTAATACAATATTTCTTTGCACTTAGTCCCTTAAATTCCAAATAATTTTCAATTACTTTACAAAAAGACATCTTCATCTACAAAATGCTTCCATTACAAACAACGAAAAAAGCATATGTGTGATAAAAATTTAATTATTCCAAAGTAAAACATGTCTTTAACCGAATATGACAATTAAAACGGAAATGCTAATGGAAAGGATATTTACTGCATTGTGTGAGAGTTAAAAGGACAAATGTATTAAGGAACTTTCTCTGAGGTGCCAAAATTGCTTATACAAGGTTTTATTTTGAATCACCATCTATTACTATTATAATTATTATTTATTATTCCTAAGATAACAAGATAAAAAGGGCTGCATTTCAAGGTATAAAAGGATACACATTATAAACATTCTATCAGTTGCCATACTTAGATAGAAGAGGTTTTATATTGTGCTGATGTCAAATATTATTATAATTATTAATCCATTCATTTTAAATCACCAATATAGAAAGACTTAAGCTGACCATAGACAGAGGAAATTTCTCTCCTGCAACAGGCAGTGTTGACAGGAGAATCCCTCCCACTGAGCCATTGTGTTCTCCCAGCGGGGGGAGCCGTCCCCATTGGAAGAACACAGTGATTATTGCTAGTGACTATACCAGCCGCTAGTACTTTCAGCCTACCCATACATGGTTTGAATCACAGTCAGTTCTTGCTGAACCAGCCAAGATTCGAAACATCTATGGCCAGCCTTATGCAAGAAAGGACCAAGTGGTGCAAATAGCAAACTCCACAAAAAAATTAACAATAACAAATCTCGAAAGAGGGATCTACAAGTGTACAATATCAGAGATCTCATAGGCCAAGAGTGCTCAACTGTAATTCTCTGAAGGCCTGATTAGTACATATTTACCATACTATCATGCACTGCTGGATGCCAAGGGACCCCAAGACTAATGTTGGGCCTTCCATTCAACTGCTCACCGAGTAAAAAAAAAACTATTCACCCTGTATAGAAAGACTGGTAAATAGAAATGAGTAGTGTCCTCAGCTACATGATTAAAGAACAGGGTCTCAGCATTCATCTCTCTCATTTGGTATAACTGGACCCCTAAATCCCAGAGAATGTCCTTGTGCAGCTGCAAAGCTTGCATAAATGTTATATCTGCCCCTGCTACCATGTAGGTAAAGGTAGAGCTGAGTACATTAGTTACAGGCAAACAAGCTGCATTAAGACCCACCTGAAGCCACAGAAATACTGCGGATATTCATTCAGATAGGCATTGTATTAACAATTTACATTTTCATCATCTTACTCCTATTTTCCTGTTGCAGTAGTTGTACAGGGTACCTAATTTTCACTGTGCAGTCTAAGACTACTTTCACACTGGGGGGGTTGGTTTGCGACGGAGGTAAAACGCCAAAATTTTTAGCGGTGCTTTACCGTCAATTTTGCGGCGCTATTCGGCTGCTAGCGGGGCACATTTACTCCCCCCGCTAGCAGCCGAGAAAGGGTTAAAACCACCGCAAAGTGATGCTGCAGCTGCGCTATACCGGCGGTATAGCCGCCCTGCCCCATTGATTTCAATGGGCAGGAGCGGTGTATACACTGTTCCTTCACCGCTCCAAAGATGCTGCTAGCAGGACTTTTTTTAGCATCCTGCCAGTGCACCGCTCCACTGTGAAAGCCCTCGGGGCTTTCATATTGGAGAGACAGCAGTGGCTCTTTCAGGGCGCTTTGCGGGGGCTATTTTCAGCGTTATAGCGCCTGTAAAGCGCCCCAGTGTGAAAGGAGTCTAATGGACACCAGACGCAGACCCAGTGCATTCTGTAAACAGCGCTCAGTAACAGGACTTATATGAGGACATCTGTGTGAAGGAGTGTGGCTGTTTTTCAGTTCTGCTAGCATTGACCACTGCAGTGTGAGGTCAGAAAGCAGTGGTTTGACTGAGTAAAAAATATACATAAAGGCATTTAAAATCTGGACTTTAAAGAAATGAAAAGACTTGATATTGCAATTAGGCTTTTATTATCTCTCCTGTTAGTCCATGAAGAGAGCTGAACTGACTGGAAAGCCTTTGAAGACCAGAGTTGAGTTTTATTGCTAAAAGCATTGTGGAATAATTTGTCAAAAGTTTGAAGTGTATGTCAAGCCAAAAACTATTCTTTTCTAGATTTGGATAGCGTGGAAAAGGATTATAGCTTCTGTTGGTTTGTACTGCTATATCTGTTAGAGAGATTTAATCACCTGTCCTGCTGACAATGGTTTCACCAGACAAAAAAATTAGGAAAAAATCAGCAACAAGGACACAGGCAGAAATTTAAATCTGAATGGGCTTCTAGATTTTCCCATTCTACTAAAGAAAATATTTTTTATTTCTGTCTGTGTTGCTGTTGAAGAATTCCCCCCCACTTTCTGCCTAGAAAATGTTCTAGAATGCGAGGGGAATCTCTCAAAAGTATCTCTGCATAATAGTTAAATCCTGACAAAGATTCTAACCCTTCCCCTCTTTATCCAAAACTAAAGCTGGCTATAGATGGATCAAAATTTTAATTAGAATTTCAATCCATGTGTAACGTTCCTACGTTCATTAGATCAACTTCTGTTGAATGGTAATGTTGGAAAACTTTTGTCGTTCAGTGGCTGCAGCCGTTGATCAGTGTACTCTGACAGTGGAGAGTCCCCTCTGTCAGAATACAATGTCCCAGTGGGGGAAATTCCTCCATCCACCTCATTTGTGTGGATGGAGGCAGTGCCAGGACAAGGTCACCTGGTGCCCAAGGTGGAAAACTGCGCCGACCCCCCCGGTGTAAAGAAAGAGTCAGTGTCATTCCAAAACAAGAAAATACTTAAAATAATACAAATTAAGTAGGTTTAATTCAAAAATTTAATGTGCAATAATAACCCACAGCATTTGCGTCAGTTTCTTCAACAATAATCCCCAGCACTGGTGTTAGCTTATGTAATAACCTCCAGCATTGATGGCAGTGTCTGCGATCCCCATATCAACTGGCTGGAGTGGTTATCTCTTAACCACTTGAGCTCTGAAAGATTTTACCCCCTTCATGGCCAGTCCAATTTTTGCTATATAGAAATGCTCTATTTAAACTGGCAATTGCGCGGCCATGCAACACTGTACCCAAAAGAAATTGATATAATTTTTTTCACACAAATATAGCTTTCTTTTGGTGGTATTTGCACACCATTGGGTTTTTTAGTTTTTATGATATGAACGAAAAAAGCCCAAAAATTAAAAAAAAAACAAATTTTACTGTTTCTGCTATAAAACATCTAATTAAAAAAAAGAAAAAAATTTTATATAAATTTATTTTATGTCTTTGGTGAAAAAAAAATCCCAATAAGTGTATATTAACTGGTCTGTGTGAAAGCTACACCACCTACAAAGGCTGGGATATATACTGGAATTTTTTTATATTAGTATTGGCAGCAATTAGAGACTTTCACACTGGGGAAACTTGTCAGGTGACTTACTTGCCTGACAAGTCGCTCTTCATTGACTGCAATGGAACCATTCTAATTGGAGCAACTCAAGTCACTCCGACTTTAAAAAAGGTTCCTGCACTACTTGGGGGCGACTTCAGAGCAGCTTTCATTGACTTCTATTAAAGAAGTTGTTTGCAAGCTGTGCTGAAGTGGCACTGTGCGGGGAGGCTTCAGAGTCGGGTGACCAAGGCTGGGAAGGGGTTAACATCTAAGGGCAATCAAGGGGTTAACTGCGTGCCTAACAATGTGTAATGTGTGCTGCTTTGTACTACTGATCGATTTGTTTATTTTCCCTGCTTTGCATGGGAAAGAAAAAAAAAGCGATTGTTCCCTCTGTCCAAAGCTCTGTGTTGATTGTCAACGCAGAGCTCTGGGCTATGATTGGACACAGCCTATCAGCAGGTCCCAACCATGAATCATTGGCTGGGATCTGCTGACAGACTCCGGCTGTGTACAATCACAGGGGATTAGGCGGGAGGAGCATGTGCCCGAAACAGGCTGCGATGTATGGGTATGTCCAGGTGTCTGTAGCTGCCACCTGCAGTGGGTTGGCAAGTGGTTAATTAGCAATGATATTTGTAATATGCAGCAGGAGGGGGTTAATGTACTGACACTGATGCATTAGTGACCAATGGCAGTTAATTAACTCCTTTGTGCTGCATTAGTGGTACCAGTGTCCGTCTTAATCCACTGGTGCCACTAATGCAGCACAAAGGGGTTAATTAACTGTCATTGGTCACTAATGCATCAGTGACAGTACATTAACCCCCCTCCTGCTGCATATTACAAATAACATTGCTAATTAAGCAAACTCCCCTCAGCTGCTGCCCCCCCCATTCAAAGAGTTAATTATGGTATCTGCAGAGGGCAATCTGCTTACTTGTGTGATGCCCTGCTTGGTTCCTCCTCCTCAATCGCACTCAGATGTCACGGATATCACAGCTCCGGCAGGCGGCAGCACTCTAATCTCTTTTTCCATCCCGCCTCCCGGCCGGCCTCTCAGTGACGTCACGCCGCCGGGACTAGGAAGCGCCTGTTGGGCGGAGATTGCTCTGCCTGACAGGGAAGTGAAGGGTGGGGCAGAGGTTGTCTTAGGCTTGTGCCGGGTGCAGGAGTACACTTGGCACATGATTCAGCCATTATCTATGTAGCGCGGCCGGTGTACACCCCCCTTCCTCCAGTAAATGGTCCCACCCAGGGCATCTGCCCCTTCCGCCCCCCCCCTCCCTTGTACCAGCCCTGGATGAAGGAGTCATTCATGGCTAGCTTGAAAAAAAAAAGATTTAGCTGGACATACTGTAAACTTTGATGGAAGATTGTAGTGATTGTAGAGTATTTCCAATGAGTGCACACTTGTAGCTACTATTGTGTTGTTGGCCTCAAAGTGATTTACAATGTGAATTTTACATTTTTGCTTACTTGCTGCACCATAGATTCATGGTGATTAATCACGTACGGAGTAGATTCTTCTTCTAGTAGCCATCTCTAAGGCTGGCCATAGACATAGAGATTTTCTTTCCTGCAACCATGGTTGCACAGGTGTGTGCTGGCGCCAGGAAAACACAGTAATTATTGCTAGCAGCTATAAATCTGACAGGCTGGTTGCACTCAAGTTGATCATTCTTGGGTGCATTCAGCCTGCCCATATGAGATTCAAACCATCTATGGTTGGCTTAAGGGCTTGTTTAGATGTGCGGTTATCATTTCCACCCCTTTAAAAGAGGACCTCCTTTTTAACCACCTCCCCACAGCCTGCAGTACATATACTGCAGCAAGGCAGCTCTATTATGCAAAATCACGTACCTGTAAGTGATTTTGTCAATGGCCACTGGGGGGGCGCACATGCGCCGCCGGAGCCGCAATTGCACGCTGATTGGCCACCCGCGATTGCTCCCTGAAGAGACAGAACGGCGGTCTGCCGATGTACACAAGCAGACCGCCGTGCTGTCCGGCATGGACACTGTGATCTGGTGTTCCTGCAAATCAGGATCACGGATCAGAGTGTCCATGCAGTGAGCCCAGCCCCCCACACAGTTAGAACCACACTGGGGTAACACAGTTAAACCTTTGATCACCCCTGATGTTAACCCCTTTCCTGCCATTAGTACAATGTCAGTGCAAATTTTTAGCACTGATCACTGTATTAATGTCACTGGTTTCTAAAAAAAAGTGTAAAAAATGTCAGTTAGGTGTCCGATTTGTCCGCCGCAATGTCGCAGTCCTGCTAAAAAACGCTGATCATCGCCAAAATGCCATAAATATATCCCCTATTTTATAGATGCTATAACATTTGCGCAAACCAATCAATATACACCTATTGGGATTTTTGTTTACCAAAAATAGGTAGCAGAATACCTATTGGCCTAAATTGATGAAGAAATTCGATTTTTAAAAATTTTTTTATTGGATATGTTTTATATCAAAAAGTAAAAAATATTGTTTTTTTTTCCAAAATTGTCGTTCTTTTTTTGTTTATAGTGCAAAAAATAAAAACTGCAGAGGTGATCGAATACAACCAATAGAAAGCTCTATTTGTGGGAAATAAAGGACACCAATTTTATTTGGGTACAGTGTTGCACGACTGCACAATTGTCAGTTAAAGTAACGCAGTGCCGTAGCGCAAAAAATGGCCTGGTCATTAAGGGGGTAAAACCTTCCGCGGGGCTGAAGTGGTTTAAAGGCGAAATGTCGCCTCTTTGTGCCGTTTTTGTAACCATGGAAATGCTGACCAACCATGTGCATTACTTTTTAATTGGACTGCATAAAGCAATGTTTCTGGATGCATACTTGTGTGATGACGTCTTGTAAAAAAAATTCTATGTGAAAGTGGTTGTAATCTGTTTCTGGTAGAAAAAAAAAAAACACCTGTAAGGCAATTGTATAATGTGCTAGGTTTGTGTGCTCCGGTTGTGTGATTGGCCGGGCAAGGTACGCTGGATCTTCAGAGCAGTGATGTCACTGGCTGCATCCAGGGTGAATTTCTCCTAAAGTGGTGCCTTATTATAGGCTTACCTGTAGGTAAAAATAACAAAGCAGGGTTTACTACCGCTTTAATAATGCATACTAATGTTTGTAAGTAAATAAACTCATAATTTATTACGCATTCTGGTAGATAGACTGCATACATGGCATGAAATGTGCCCAATGCCTCTGTAAACCTTCGTAAATAGCATATAAACTGTCTAATATAGACTTTTATCCTGTGTCAGACGTGCCCTCCAATGTGTTTCAGTGTGCACATAGTAAAGGCTCTTTTGTTCAGTCCTGCCCCCACATGTCCTGACTTCTGAGAAAAAAGAAAAGAAAAAGTAAAGCAAAGCGCTTGGCCTAGACATTGTTATGGTAAAGACACCGCTCTATTTATTCTAATCTAATCAAACATTGATTTATATTGCATTACATGTCCCTTTGGCCCAAGGAGGGATGCAACTTGCTGATATTGATCCCAATTTAAGGTACTGATTTGATTACTTTTAAGATGTTTGCACAAGGCATTCATTTTCGTTTTCATTTTCATTTATTTAATGAAAAGCCATTTGTGTTTCTGGTAGAGTCAGGTTTACATAGATGGATGGTAGATGCTAACATTTATATAAGAACCTCCACTGCTCAATAAAACAATAGAGTTTATAGCTTTGGAAATGCCTGGATGTTTTCATGGTTTAAATCTGAACACCCAGGGGAAAAAAAAGGTCCCTCCCACTGCACGGATTAAATACAGGTTTTTGTGTAGAGTACCATAAAAAGGCAGTTTTACTTATATCGCTCGCCCCAACAGGCTTCCTCCTATTTGTGCTACTGGTCCCCCAAAGCCGTTTCTTTTTGACAATCCATTGGTGCAGACACTCTGACATCATCCCTTACAATGCAGGATCTGGTACTGGTGGTGTCCTCTGTACTTGGTACTGGTGGTGTCCTGTGTTTCAGTAGTAATTTTTGTTTCAGTAGTATTTTTTACTAGTATTTGTGTAGGGTACCATAAAAAGGCAGTTTTACTTATTATAATCCCTCACCCCAACAGGCTTCCTCCTCTTTGTGCGACCAGTCCCCAAAGCCGCTTCTTTTTGGCAATCCAGGTGGCAGACACTCTGACATCATCCCTTACAATGCAGGACCTGCTGGTCCTGCATTCTATGTGAGGATACTGAGCAGAGGCGGCTCTAGGCTTTGTGAGGCCTTAGGCGAAACTTACACGTGAGGCCCCAATCACGCCCATAATGGGAATGAAAAAATTCAAGCAATAAAAGTGGCTGCAAAGAGATGGACAGATCTAGCACATAGTTCATCAGCACCACTTCCAGGGCACCCTACTCACCCATCAGACATATGCAGCCAATAAAACATCTGGGGCCCAGCAAGGTGGCAACCCCTCTAAGAATTTCCCGTGTCTTGGGAGAATGGGGAGGGGATGTCACTGAGTCATTCCACATCCACAGAGGAAGTAGAGTGGGGGGATCTCAGCACAGCGCAGGGGGAGAGAGAGAGGGGGGGGGAGAGAGGGGGAGGGGGAGAGAGAGAGGGGGAGGGAAAGGGAGGGAGAGAGAGAGAGAGAGAGAAAGAGGGGAAAAGAGAGAGAGAGGGGAAGATAAGAGAGGGGAAGAGAGAGGGAGGGGGAGAGAGGGAGGGGGAGAGAGAGAAAAAGGGGGCAAGAGAAGGGGAGCAAGAGATTGTGAGCAATAGGGAGAGAGAAAGGGGGAGAAAGAAAGAGGGGGAGAAAGAAAGAGGGGGAGGGAGAGAGGGGGAGGGAGAGAGGGGGAGGGAGAGAGAGGGGGAGCAAGACATTGTGAGAGAGGGGGAGGGAGAGAGAGAGGGGGGGAGAGAGAAGGTGAGCGAGAGGGGGTTGAGAGAGAGGGGTAGAGAAAGAGTGCGCAAAAGGGGGAGAGAGAGAGAGAGGGGGGAGAGAGAGAGGGATGAGAGAGACAGAGAGAGGGGAGAGACAGAGGGGTGAGAGAGAGAGAGAGAGAGAGAGAGAGAGAGAGAGAGGGGAAAGGGGGAGAGGGGGGAGAGATAGAGAGGGGGAGAGAGAGGAGAGAGAGAGAGGAGGGAGAGAGGGGGGAGAGAGAGAGAGGGGGGAGTGGGAGAGAGAGAGAGGGGGGGAGAGGGGAGGAGAGGGAGAGAGAGGGGGAGAGAGAGGGAGAGAGAGAGAGGGGAGAGAGAGAGAGGGGGGAGAGAGAGGAGAGAGGGAGAGAGAGGGGGGAGAGAGAGAGCGAGGGAGGAGGGGGAAAGAGAGAGAGGGTGGAAAGAGAGAGAGGGGGAAAGAGATAGAGGGGGAGAGAGGGGAGGGGGGAGAGAGAGAGAGAGGGGGAGAGGGGGAGGGAGAGAGAGGGAGAGAGAAAAGAGAGAGAGAGGGGAAAGGCGGAGAGGGGGGAGAGATAGAGAGGGGGAGAGAGAGAGGAGAGAGAGAGAGGAGGGAGAGGGGGGAGAGAGAGAGAGGGGGGAGTGGGAGAGAGAGAGGGGGGGAGAGGGGAGGAGAAGGAGAGAGAGGGGGAGAGAGAGGGAGAGAGAGAGAGGGGAAAGAGAGGGGGAGAGAGAGAGGAGAGAGGGAGAGAGAGGGGGGAGAGAGAGAGCGAGGGGGAGGGGGAAAGAGAGAGAGGGGGAAAGAGAGAGAGGGGGAAAGAGAGAGAGGGGGAGAGAGGGGAGGGGGGAGAGAGAGAGAGGGGAGAGAGAGAGGGAGTGAGAGGGGGAGAGAGCTGGAGAGGAGTGTGGTGAGAGAGGGAGAGGGGGAGAGAGAGAGGAGGTAAGAGAGAGAGGGGGAGAGGGGGGTAGGAGAAAGAGAGAGGGGGTAAGAGAAAGAGGGGGGAGGAGAGAGAGAGGGGGGGGGAGGGAGTGAGGGGAGTGACAGGGGGTAAGAGAGAGAGAGAGAGGAGGTGAGAAAGAGGGTGGTGAGGGAAAGGGGGTGGGGGAGATCTCTAGCCCTGTCCCTGTCTGCAGCCCCTCCTGTGCCCCATGTCCCAGTCTGTGAAGGAGAGAGAGAGAGAGGGGGGAAAGAGAGAGAGGGCAAAGAGAGAGAGGGGGGAGAGAGAGAGAGGGGAGAGAGGGGGAGAGCGAGAGGGGAGAGAGAGATAGGAGGGAGAGAGGGGGGAGAGAGAGGGGGAGAGAGGGAGAGGGGAGAGAGAGAGAGAGTGGGGGAGAGTGAGAGAGAGAGGAGGGAGAGAGAGGGGAGGAGAGGGGGAGAGAGAGAGGGGGAGAGAGGGGGAGAGAGAGGGGGAGAGAGAGAGGGGAGAGAGAGAGAGCGCGAGAGGAGGGGGAAAGAGAGAGAGGGGGAGAGAGGGGAGGGGGGAGAGAGAGGGAGAGAGAGAGGGGAGAGAGAGAGAGTGAGAGGGGGAGAGAGGGGGAGAGGAGTGTGGTGAGAGAGGGAGAGGGGGAGAGAGAGAGGGGGGAGAGAGGAGGGAGAGAGAGAGAGGGGCGAGAGAGAGAGAGAGAGAGAGAGAGGGGAGAGAGGGAGAGAGAGGGGGGAGAGAGAGGGGGGAGAGAGAGAGCGAGGGGAGAGGGGGAAAGAGAGAGAGGGGGAAAGAGAGAGAGGGGGAAAGAGAGAGAGGGGGAGAGAGGGGAGGGGGGAGAGAGAGGGAGAGAGAGTGAGAGGGGGAGAGAGACAGAGAGGAGTGTGGTGAGAGAGGGAGAGGGGGAGAGAGAGAGGGGGGTAAGAGAGAGAGGGGGAGAGGGGGGTAGGAGAAAGAGAGAGGGGGTAAGAGAAAGAGGGGGGAGGAGAGAGAGGGGGAGAGAGGGAGTGAGGGGAGTGACAGGGGGTAGGAGAGAGAGAGAGGAGGTGAGAAAGAGGGTGGTGAGGGAAAGGGGGTGAGAGAGAGATCTCTAGCCCTGTCCCTGTCTGCAGCCCCTCCTGTGCCCCATGTCCCAGTCTGTGAAGGAGAGAGAGAGAGAGGGGGGAAAGAGAGAGAGGGGGGAGAGGGGGGAGAGAGAGGAGAGAGAGAGGGGGGGGGAGAAAGGGGGAGAGAGAGAGGGGGGAGAGAGAGAGGGGAGAGAGAGGGGAGAGAGAGAGGGGGGAGAGGGAGAGGGGGGAGAGGGAGAGGGGGAGAAAGAGAGAGTGGGGGAGAGTGAGAGAGAGGGGAGGGAGAGAGAGGGGAGGAGAGGGGGAGAGAGAGAGGGGGAGAGAGGGGGGAGAGAGAAGGGGAGAGAGAGAGAGGGGAGAGAGAGAGAGCGCGAGAGGAGGGGGAGAGGGGGAAAGAGAGAGAGGGGGGAAGAGAAAGAGGGGGGAAAGAGAGAGAGGGGGAAAGAGAGGAGGGAGAGAGAGGGAGAGAGAGAGAGTGAGAGGGGGGAGAGAGCCGGAGAGGAGTGTGGTGAGAGAGGGAGAGGGGGAGAGAGAGAGGGGAGGTAAGAGAGAGAGGGGGAGAGGGGGGTAGGCGAAAGAGAGAGGGGGTAAGAGAAAGAGGGGGGAGGAGAGAGAGAAAGAGAGAGGGGGAGAGAGGGAGTGAGGGGAGTGACAGGGGGTAAGAGAGAGAGAGAGAGAGGAGGTGAGAAAGAGGGGGGTGAGGGAGATCTCTAGCCCTGTCCCTGTCTGCAGCCCCTCCTGTGCCTCATGTCCCAGTCTGTGAAGGCACTGGGGGGGCAAAGAGCAGGGAGGAGCTGGAGAGTGCTGGGGGCGGAGAGGGCTGGTGGGTGGGGGGCTGTCATGGTTATGCAATAGAGTTTGTCGATCAGCATACCTGTCTCCATGTGTTCATCTCTAGAGACCAGCTGACCATCACCTGACTTCTTTTTTAACCTCTCCTCTAAGCATGGCCCCACCCCAGGCCCTATCAGGGAACCCTATTTTAACCTGTGCACTGCAAGCCAGCAGTGCTGATCAACTATTGTGTGTTAGCCTCTGTGTGTACTTGCTGTGTTTCCTACATCTGATTCCTGTTACCGACTTTGGCCTGTTCTTAACTATTCCTGTCTGCTTGTGACCCTGACCTTTGGTGTGTTCCCGACCATCCCTGTTTGCCTGTGACCCTGAACCTTGGTGTGTACTCTGTTGTCCTTGTCTGCTTGTGCCCCCGACCTTGGCTTGTCCCTTACTTTCCTTGTTGTTCCAGCCTGCTGCCTCCTTCCTCTTCTCCTGTAGTCTACCGTGAGCATGAGCTGTGAGACCCTGGGGGCCGCGACCTGGAGCCAGACTGCAGCTCAGTCCATCCTTACCATTAAAGGCTCTGGTGAACACCTGCTGGCTCTTAGACTCCGTGCCCTGGGGAATCTATGCTCTAGCTCCCAGTGGGATCTGTG
This sequence comes from Aquarana catesbeiana, assembly GCF_042186555.1. Taxonomy (NCBI): domain Eukaryota; kingdom Metazoa; phylum Chordata; class Amphibia; order Anura; family Ranidae; genus Aquarana; species Aquarana catesbeiana. Next base: position 863,021,356 of record NC_133324.1, read on the forward strand.
TCAGTGATCCAGTAGACCTGCTTCCTGAACCTCCCAGGGTTCAATCTGCAGCAGTCAGCCGTAGGGTCCACTACCTTGCGGTGCACTCCTGATCCCAACGGTGTGCATCTGTCACCCAGCCTCTTGGTGACCTGACAGGGGCGGAGAGTGCTGGGGGCCGGAGAGTGCTGGGGGGTGGGGGCCAGAGAGTGCTGGGGATGGAGGCGGAGAGTGCTGGAGGGTGGGGGGCGGAGAGTGCTGGGGGGTGGAGAGTGCTGGGGGGCGGAGAGTGCTGGTGGGGGGAGGAGAGTGCTGGGGGATGGGGGCGGAGAGTGCTGGGAAAGGTGGAGAGCACTGGAGGGGTGGGGGCTGGAGAGCGCTGGGGGGAGCTTGGGAGGGGGGAGAAAGAATTGGAGTGGAGAGCAGGGGGGTGCTGACAAAATGGGGGCGGAGCCAGGGAGGACAAGGATGGGCTGGAGAGCAGGAGGGGCGGAGCCAGGGAGTGCACGGAGGGGCCGGAGAGCACGGGGTGAGACCGGAGAGAAGGTGAGTGTCTGTGCAGCCTCCCTGTGTGTCTGAATAGGAGGAGCAGTGGGGAGACTGCACATAGTGGAATTGATTTTTCCATATTACTCCATGCAGCCGCTGAATGATCACTTCTCCCCCTCTCCTTCTTGCAGACATTCAGCGCTGCATTGAGTAATATGGAAAAATCTATTCCACTATGTGCAGTCTCCCCACCGCTCCTCCTATTCAGACACACAGGGAGGCTGCACAGACACTCACCTTCTCTCCGGTCGGCCAGGCAGCATAAGAGCTCCTTCCTCCTCACAATCATGGGGCACTGCAGCTCAGCTGGATAGCTTCAGCGACCCCCTCCCCCCCCCCGGCCCTGACTGCAGAACCAAATAGGAGGCAGGTACGGAGAGGTCGGGTGAGCGGCACAGGCAGAAGGAGCAGCTCGGCTGCAGGTCACACATGGACATGCCGCCCGCATGCCTTGGAGCCTGGTGCTGTCATCCAGCCGCTGCCGCCACCTAGAGGCCTCTACTGTCCCGCTCCCCGCACTACCACCAGACCGGGATGAGACCTTGACAGCATCAGTGATTCATCACAGGCAGATTAGCCGACCGCGAGGCCCCTCTGACTGCGGGGCCTTAGGCAATCGCCTAATTTGCCTAATTAGCCTAATTAGAGAGCCGCCTCTGATACTGAGGGCCCATCCATTATAATCATGCCGGGGAAGTGCAGGATAAGGTGAATAAAAGTGCCTTTTAACCCCCACCTGCCAAGTCCCGGTCGATGCGCTCTGGGGGTCGAAAAGACTTCCCGATCATGTGACCACAGTGGTTACATGATCAGGAGACCCTTGCTTGTACTTGGTACTGGTGGTGTGCTGTGTTTTAGTAGTATTTTTTGATAGCTTGGACCTGCATTGTTGTTGGCTTTAGTGCTATTTTATTATTGGGAAAAAAAGGGGTTGAATCGCGCTAAAAAGGATTAGCGATCATACACTTCATCGCCAAACCAAATAATTAAAGGATGGGTGAAAGAATCCCCATTAGTGCATTAAACATGAAATTCAAAACACATTACCAAATCAATAATCAATCAAAAATGATAAAACCAAAAATAATATATAAGAGTCCATATACAAAAAATGTGAATCACCCAAGTGATATAAAATATATATATATATATATATATATATATATATATATATATATAAAAAAGTTCCAAAAAACATAAATTCTTGCTGTGAGAAGAAAAAAGTGCTTGTTCGACCACCGTAAATGAGACTGGCCGCTTACCAGAATCTCATGATCCCCCGTTGCAGAGGATCAGAGAGAGCTGTTTGTCAATATTGATTCGAACCACGACCAATGGACCAGAAGCCTTATACCGAGATGAGACATCAGAGACCTTGGTATCATACTAGGGATGTTCACACTGACAGGTACTCAGACATCAGCAGGTGATGATGTCTCAAGCCCCTTGGGAGAGAAACAGACGTGCTGTATCCATGTAGAATGACAATCTAAAATGACTGAAGAACTTCCTAAACCAGATTTAGGAAGTTCTTCTGCCATTTTAGATTGTCATTCTACATGGATGCAGCACGTCTGTTTCTCTCCCAAGGGGCTTGAGACATCATCACCTGCTGATGTCTGAGTACCTGTCAGTGTGAACATCCCTAGTATGATACCAAGGTCTCTGATGTCTCATCTCGGTATAAGGCTTCTAGTCCATTGGTCGTGGTTCGAATCAATATTGACAAACAGCTCTCTCTGATCCTCTGTAACGGGGGATCATGAGATTCTGGTAAGCGGCCAGTCTGATTTACGGTGATGGAACAAGCACTTTTGTCTTCTCACAGCAAGAATTTATGTTTTTTGGAACTTTTTATATATATATATATTTTATATCACTTGGGTGATTCACATTTTTTGTATATGGACTCTTATATATTATTTTTGGTTTTATCACTTTTGATTGATTATTAATTTGGTAATATGTTTTGAATTTCATGTTTAATGCACTAATGGGGATTCTTTCACCCATCCTTTAATTATTTGGTTTGGCGACGATGTGTATGATTGCTAATCCTTTCTAGCGCGATTCAACCCCTTTTTTTCCCATTTGATTTTGCTGTGTTTGTGTTACATAGATGAATCGCAGCTGTAATTGTTATTGTTTGTGTATTTCACCGTAGCGCAGTTTTTTCCCCTTTTTCCTTATTTTATTATTGCATCTTTGAAGTAGAGACACTCCAAATTCAGCTGCAAGTAGATAATTTGAAATATATATATATATATATATATATATATATATATATATATATATATATATATGATTTTTTTTTTTTAATTATCATTATTAATAGGCAAATTACTGCTAGTATTATGTAATGGTCCTTTGGTGGTTTAAGTAAAGGAACTTATATAAGAATTACAGAATGCAAATCATGCTTCCACAGTCTACAATTGATTGCCCACTTGTGGCCCATATTTTGGTAATATGTACATTTGTCCTCCAGAAGAAAATTACAGTAAAACAGCATGGAATAAACAATATCATTTACTGATTTTATATTAGTTTATTTTATATTAGAACTGTGCTGAAGCAACACAAAAATATTATGCAAATATAGCTGCCATTTGTGCTGATTGTGCTGATGTAGCCTCAAATGCAACTACAGGGATCATTTTTATATAAGCCTTCAAGGTCCCTGATTATAAATGATAAACTTTAAAATATAGTTTTAATAAAATATATAAATAATTTTAAAGGAAGATGAAAACATATCTGGTGGGCTTGGATGACCATATCACCTGTACCACATCCCAAAAATACAACACTACATCAACCAAAATAAGCAGGTCTTTTTAGGTGCCACAAAACAATTTTAAAAGATATAACAATTTTATTAAGGTATTCTAAAAAATCACATAAAATCATTCAATGCATTTTTTTATAGCATGAGGACCATTATGTCTCTTCATTGACAACTTCATATGTTTTTCTCGACATGTTTCACCAACTTTGGCTTCCTCAGGAGAAAAATTGCTGACAAAATATGCAACCCCAAGAGGTAATTCCTATTCACTTAAATAGGACATGTACACAATGCCCTGCTGCACCACCTGTGTGCCTCCACCAGCAGTCCCTGGGTGGTATTTAGTGACCATAGGAGAGATAAAGAAGACCAGAAACAGTCGTTTACTCAAGAAAAGCAGATGCAAGGAGGCGACAATTTGCCCTGTGTCAACCATCTAAAATTAGGTTGTTGCAAAAATAAATGGCTGACACATTGGAGCTGGATATAGGCAACCTCATGGCCCCTGGAGCCATGAGGTTGCCTATATCCAGCTGCAACGTGTCACCCATTTATTTTGCAACAACCTAACTGACATTATGCTGTAAAAAATGCATTGAATTATTTTATGTGATTTTATGGAATACCTTAAAGTAGTAGTAAACCACAGCTTAAGAAGCTAACCCTGCAAGGCAACATCATAATGTGCTAGCATGCATCGCATACTAGCACATTATGAGAGACTTACCTTAAAACAAAGCCCTCTGGCGGTGAGCTGTCACCACTGACAGGGCTTTCATCTTTACACGATCTTCCATCCAGGTTTTCAGCCTCCGGCTACATAAGCAGCAGGGGGGAGTGATGATGTGACTCCCACGCATGTGCGTGGAAGCTGCTGTTTATGACACGGGCTTTGAAGGTCCAGTATTGTATGCTGGACCTTCAGAGCACATATGCCGGTGACGTCACCGGCTGCATGCAATGTGAACATTTCCTAAACAGTGCAAGTTTAGGAGATATTCACTGTACCTACCGGTAAGCCTTATTATTGGCTTACCTGTAGGTACAAGGTGAAAAAGTGGGTTTACTACCACTTTAATAAAATGGTAGATTTTTAAAAAATTGTGTATTGTGCAAAGCACCACTTATTTTGGTTGATGAAGTATTAAGGAAGGCTATCAGAACTGAATTTAGGGAAAAAACAGGTAGTACAACGAGGAATGATATATTCCAAAACACAGCTGTCTTTGTTTTCTGGAATCCCATAGAACCTTAAAGAGGACCTGTCACCAATTGGCATCTGTTCATTCTTACAGTGTTACTAAAGCTCAGCCTAAACTCTCAGGGATTACTTGATTTTTTTAAGTTGAGAGTGGACATATTAATGTACGTGCAACAACACAGTTGAGTTCTGTGAGTGATCATTTTTTTAATGAAATAGTGGCTTTTCCGAAGGCAGGTTAGTGCTGAAGAAGAGGGTATACCCTGTGATGGAACCACTTGGCAACCTGCTTGGGTGCTTCCTTCCGCCGAACATTGCCTCCTGCCCGCCAAACTGTTCCAGCAGACTGAGAGCTAATATCAGCCTGTTTACCCCAAGCATCTTACGCAGACAAGATGTTGGGATAAGAACCAAAGGAATGACTCTTTATTAAAGGAGAAGTCCAGTTTGTTTGGCTGGGCTTCTCCTAAGGGTCACAAGAGTGCAATTCATTTTGCACTCTTGTGACCCGTTTTCAGTAGAGAGTGGTCTGAAGTCCGCTCTCTGCTGAAGTCAATGGAATCAGTCCAGGCACTGCGTCATCACGAGAGTGAAGTCTGGATCCGCATGGTGCCTAAACTGATGGCCGTTTCAGCCTCTCGGCGAACCGCTGAGACGGCCGCTCCCCGCCCCTCCACAACTCAGCGCTCCAATGAGCATGGAGGCGCAAAGCAGGAGAGCTGCTGACTCTCCTCTCGGGGAGCCAAGAGAACCGAGCCATCGGTGGTGTTCGATGGCATGGTTCTCAGTGCAGAGGCGGCGGGGGAAAGATGCAGCATTGGTCCGATGCTGCATCCACCCAGGTAAGTATGATTATGGGAATTTTTTTTCCCATACTTCTCTTTTAATACTCACATACCTTATACCCAACAGAAGGACATTCCCCTCTTAAGGATATTAGCATGACAATGCAAACTTCAAACACCATTCCAATTAACAGCTAACAACTAACAGTGAACTTATTTACCCAGAAATCTAATTAACAACATATAGCATCCCGCAATAGTTTGCTAGCAAGATGGAGTGGACACAATACTAGCAGACAGACAGAAACAATAGGTAACCCAATTAACAATGGGAAGGCACAAAATGGGAGAGACACAAACTTGTGTATTCTGTCCACTAGACAAGACATCAGAAGACAAACAATGTCCCAGCAGTCTGATACAGTCGAATTAATTTATCTTCATAGATTTCTTTAGGGATATTGTTGTTAAATAAATCTGTCCCAAGTGAAGGAGCCTCTCCAACCCAGTCTGCAGGAGGGCATTAACCTGTACAGGATGAATACTACACGTTTCCATCCACTCCAGAACTAAAGTTTTATTGTCCTTATTCAGAGAAGTTATCCAAACCATTCTCTCAGTGTCCATTATGTCTTTATCCATCATTATAGAATGATCTTCTCTCTCCATGTACCATAATCAGTGGGTAGGAGGCTTGCCCCTATTCCTCTCCAAAAGCCTCTGTCCTGGTTGGGTCTGTCACATTACCCCTCAAAACACATCAGCTTGTGTTTCTGCCACCATTGGTTTGAGTTTGCATTGTACAGCTTTCCCTTTCTGAATTGTAACTTTATTACATGCATACAGCCACTTGGATTTTGTGAGTATATACATTTTATGCATACATTAATAAGTGATGTTTGGGGTAAAATATGAGGCTGTTGAGCCTTTCTTGCTTCTTTTGTCGATTAGAACTAAAGATTTCCTTAGTCAGAAAAGCGTTGCCTGTTACCTATTGAAGCCTCTGGCCATCAAGTCCTTTGTCTTCAGGCTATCTGTTGGTTCACATAACTTTAATAGATGTAAAAAGCTTTCATTTGACAGTTAAATTTGCAGGACACACCTTCAAGATGTATATCCCCTTCCTCTAAGGTCTGTTTGAGTACTACTTAAGCCTACTTAAACTTTAGAAAAAGGGGATGCACACTCCTAAAGCATGTCCTAAAATTGAATTGTTAGTACAAATAAAACAAAAGTCCACAGATATGTTTTAATGTTCAATATTTTTATTAGTTGAAATGGTTGTAAACTTTTACATATACGTCACCTTTACATATACGTCACTGACCTCAGGTGATACACAGAGATGAAACAAATGCTCCTACAAAGCTGTACCTGTTTATCTGCAATGTTCTCAAAAGTGCTGAATTTATAAAGCTTACAGAGCTGTCAAAAACTGGGCGGAAAGCTGAAGTTACAGTGAGGAGAGCTCTGAGAGCTAATTAGAGGGAAGAGCCCCTTCACACAGCTCACAGGAACAGAGTTGAGGTTGTCAATCTGGTAGAGCCCCCCCCCAATGTTTGTTAAGCGTTAGAAATGTAGTCAAGTGTGAACAAGCCCTTAGTGCTCTTAATTGAGACAAGTACACACTATAGAGGGATATGCTTTGTTCATATTTCATGTCTGAGGTTTACAACCACTTTAAGAAAGAAAGAGTTTATCACAATATAAAATAAGGAATGCGATGATATCACATAACAAGAAGTACCATATTACAGTGAACATGCTAAACTGTCAAAGGTACACAGTCAAGAATACAGCATTTCAATTGAAAATCAAGGATAACTTGAAACCCCCTACAAAGTAAAATAATCATGCATCCAATTTTCCCTGTAGATTACATAGACTGTATTGTCAATAGTTACAACATAGTGGAGGAAAAAAAAAAGAAAGCAAACAAGAGAAGAGGGAATAGAAAAATGAAGACAAAGAAAAGGAATAAAAAAAAACCTCAAATAACATTAAAAATAAAAATAAACAAAACAAAGCAAACCTAGAGTGCTTCCGTAGATACTGAAGCCATAAGAAAGCTAAAGGTGAATTTGCATATATTGAGCCCATGGTACCCAGGTTTTTTCAAATTATTTAGCTGTAAGATTAATGACCCTGGCAATCTTCTTGTGCACCATAATCCACATTTTTTTTTGTTTAGGGAGACTAAGGCTATGTACACACAATTGGATTTTCTGACAACAAAATCATGGATTTTTTTCCGAAGGATGTTGGCTCAAACTTGTCTTGCATACACACGGTCACACAAATGTTGTCGGAAATTCCGAACGTCAAGAACGCGCTGACATACAACACGTACAACGAGCCAAGAAAAATGAAGTTCAATAGCCAGTGCGGCTCTTCTGCTTGATTCCGAGCATGCATGAACTTTTGTGCGTTGGAATTGTGTACACACGCTCGGAATTTCCGACAACAAGTCTTGTTGTCGGAAAATTTGAGAACCTGCTCTCAAACATTTGTTGGTGGAAATTCCGACAACAAATGTTCTATGGAGCATACACACGGTCGGACTTTCCGACAACAAGCTCACATCCAACATTTGTTGTCAGAAAATCCTATTGTGTGTACAGGGCATAAGGGTTTTTAACATGCTCCTGCTATTGAGCTTTTAACAGCAATACAAATAAAAATATATCAGTCACTGTAGACTATGGGGGGCTTAGCTACTGGTTCAATGAGTAAAGCTATTTAACCCCTTGATGCCGACAGTATGTAAATATGCGGCCTCACTGGACTGGGCTTTTTTCCATGGGGGCTGCATATTTATCTCCCTTTGTGCTGGGAGCACGTGCCGTGGTCTCAGCACGAACCCCATACCATCGTTCAGGATCCGGGTCTTCCGATCCCAGATCACCTGATCGCTATGGTAGCCTCTGATTGGCTATCACAGTGATAAGTCACTGTGAAGCCCACCCCCATGTTTTCCTTCTCTGTGAATCTGTGAATGTAGGAGAGGTATACTTAGTATCTTTCTCTCTCCTTGCAGAGAAAAAAAGAAAAAGTGTGTGAAAAAAAAATTATATATATATATATATATATATATATATATATATATATTGGGTAAAGGTCAGGTCAAAGTGGGGTCAAAAGTCAGGGTCAGGATTTTTTTTTAATTAGTATCAGTGTCAGTTAGTTTTAGTGTCAATGGGGGTTATTTACGAAGGGCAAATCCACTTTGCACTGAAAGTGCACTTGGAAGTGCAGTCGCTGTAAATCTGAGGGGTAGATCTGAAATGAGGGGAAGCTCTGCGGATTTTATCATCCAATCATGTGCAAGCTAAAATGCTGTTTTGTATTTTCCTTGCATGTCCCCCTCGGATCTACAGCGACTGCACTTCCAAGTGCACTTTCAGTGCAAAGTGGATTTTCCTTTAGTAAATAACCCCCAATGTGTTTTAGGTAGGATAAAAAAAATGCACACTATTGTTTCTGGGCTGTACTACTGGTACAAACAACAACTAACATACACATATGTGGTATCACTGAGATCGTCAGGAGCAGGAGAATTTAATTTAGGTTGTTCTTTGGAGGTAGGTGAAGGGTTATTGGTGTTTTTATGCTGTATATTTTTACTTGTTTTTCATGCAACTGTGTGTGACTTTTAGTCATAATATCTGGTTTGTTCAGACATACTTAGATATGCCTGTCTCTGCAGAAATAGTTTCTCATGAGAACATCCTGACTTGTGTTGTTTGTCAAAAAGGTATCATGAGACTGTGTGTTCTCGAGACTTTGTAGGGAGTTCCCCAGCTGTCCGGTTCTAAAAGTCCCCAGCAGTAGGTTATGGTAGTAGCAAGAAATATACAGCTAACTTGAAAAATATTTATACATTTTTGACTATTTCGGGACAGTTTTCCTTTGATAATAAAAAGAAAATCAGGAGATAACCATTACCATTTACCACCAAATGAAAACCCAATTTGTCTTGAAAAAAACATGGTATAATCCACCTGGATGCACAAAGTAGTTGTGATGATATTTACAGTTTTACTAACACATGTCAAAGTTGAAAAATTGTGCTTAGGCATTTAGATTTGTTTTACCCTTAGGCGCAAAGGGGTTAAGTCTGTTGCTGTATACAGAGCTCTATAACTCGCTAGAAAAACAGTGATATGTTTTTAATTACTTTCTTGTATTCTCTCCCTGTCAGAGCCGAAGTATCGTTTTTTAATCTGTGCTGATATCATGCTCAAAGACTATCATAGAACAAAGGTGCTGTCAGGGTTACATGAAAAAATAAACAAAAGGTTTTGTTAAGTGATAGTTTTACCCGGCTTCAACTGCCTGGAGAGAGTGACATTACCTCTGAGCTCCAACAGGAGACAGACCACCTCCATAAGGACATTACAGCCCAAAAATTTGTACAAATTTTTGCTCTGACAGAAAAACAAAACAGCTAAAAAAAAGAGCACATGCAGCTAAGTTAAGACCCTAAAAACTTTGTGTCGACTGTCTGAAAAGTAGTAATTTCCTACACCCCCTGCAACAGAGTAAAAGCCCAGGAAGCTCTCAGGTGCCGAACTTCTAATTGTGAGAGGCAGGTCGGAGTGTCTTGAGTGTCTTGTATACACCATAATCATACATATTGTATTATTAACTCATGCAGTGGTTTGAGGAGAAAGGGTGGAGCATGATAAAAGCAGCCAATTTACTTTGCCTATTGCAGAGCTCGCGTGTCAACCTGCTAAACCCATAGTGAGAACAAGTTTACTTTAGCCGTGAAAATAAATAATTACCATAAATTCTCTCCAGGCTTAGGCAAATGAACAACAGAGTTCAGGGATTGTAAATAGGAATTAATGAGGCCCTGAGCCAGGCATTGGATTTCAGACATCAGATGGAGCCTGTCATATAAAAGGAAAATTGAATGGTCTTACTGGTTGGCTTCTAGAGTCTAGGCATCCACGAGAGCAGAATACAAGAAATTATGTTGTGACTGATGCATAATTTATTCAAAATTTAAATATCCAAAAACTAACGGCAATGCTTGTCAATATGCAGAGTGCATTTGCAGAAGTAAGTGAAAATAAGGAACAAGGCCAGCAACTTCCGAGGTAGCTCTTCCTCCATGGATCTGAAGTAATTATGAGAGGTGATTCAACCATTTGGTATTCTCTCAAAATTTGGAAGGATGTGCTTTTTAAAGCAGAACTGTAGGCAAATGTAAGAGACCACCATTAAAAGAGAAGTAGTAGAAGGGGTTTGGGGTTTTTGCAGATTTATACTTACCTAAGTGGATCGCTCGGTTCTCAGAGCTCCCTGAGCAGAGAGCTGCTGACTGTCAGTCACCGCTCTCTGCTCTGCCCCCTCCTCGCTCACTGGAGCGCTGAGTTGTGGAGGGGCGGGAGTGGCCGGCTCAGCCTCTCAGCTGCTCGCTCAGAGGCTGAGCCGGGTGTCGGTCCAGGCATGTGCCGCGATCTTGCCCAAGCCTGGACTGGCTCTATGACATCAGCAGACTTCAGCCCGCTGTCTGCTGAAAACAGGTCACAGGAGTGCAGAATGAACTGCACTCCTGTAATCCACACGAGAAGTACAGCCAAACAAGCTTTGGCTGTACTACCTTAATTAAATTATTTAGAAAAAGAACCTCTGTCTGCCCTTATGTCCGCCTTCTATATTCCTGCACAACAGGAATCTGTTGCAGTCTCTACTGCATGACAGTAAGAGGAGAGAACGTGGGATTTCCCCTATCCATAAACTGCTGCTCCTTAATTTTGCAATTACGGGTAGTGGTGGGTTCTTGTCCTGGTTTTAAAGCTTTAAAGTAGAACTATATGCAAAATTTAGGTTATAGTCCCTGTCAGATTTTTTTTAGCCTTCTGCATCCCATTCCGGAGATTTGCCTTCACTATCTGTCCCAATAGCTAAAACAAGAAGTGAGATGAAATCCCTACAAATTAAGGGAATCCCCTGTGGACCCCCTGGTTAACAGAACTAGTGTCCCTATTGGAAGATTTCCCCTCTATTACTTTTCTGGGGACAACCCAAAATTTGGGATTTTCTTTTACTTTCACTTTCAATGACAACAGTAAGCAGGACAAATAGAGAGGGTGAATCTCCCTATCAGGGTTACAGACAGCAATCTCCACTCTATCCAAAACACACAAAAAAAGTTTTGCCTTTAGTTATATTTTAAGGCTTAGTCCTTTAAAACTATGGGGTTGGTTTACTAAAACGAGAGAGCGCAAAATCTGGTGCAGCTGTGCATATGAACCAATCAGCTTCCAGATTTTTTTGTCAAAGCTTAATTGAACAAGTTGATGTTAGAAGCCCATTTTCTACCATGGACAGCTGCACCAGAGTTTTCACTCTCCCATTGTAGTAAATCAACCCCTGTGTTTCGTGGTTCACCCATATTAGGGTGTAAAACATGGTCACATTCCCGAACCCCCCACCCTCAAACCACACCCTACTGGTGCATTTCCGTGCATCCTTCTGTTTTTAATTCAGAATTGCTGTCAATACCTCACACACATAGTCACCAGATCTATTCAAAAAGAAAAATGGGAAAACTACAAGTCCTATCTTCCACTGGTACAAAAGGGTTCGGAGATCACGATGGACTACAAGTGAAGTAAAATTGCCCAACTTGTAATCTAGAGTTTAGTTCCTCCAACCCCATAACAGAAGGCATACGTAACTGGAGGTAAACAATGTAGGAGCCGATGCATTGCATCTGTGCCACACTGACCATGCTTGCTATGCTCTAAAGGCTTGAATACAAATATTTAATAAATATTTTTTTTAATTAATTATTTTTTAAATAAATTAATATAATATATTTTTTATTGGATTTTTGAAAAATGTGGAGTATTCTTTTAATTGGAGTGCAGAAAAGCCATAAACTGGCAGAACAGAATAAGAAATCTTTAGCAGATAAGACAGTTCACATAATATATATGAGATTAGATATTTGCATGGAATACATTTTCAGTGTATGCTAGGGCATATTAAAAAAACAAAAAAACAAAAACAAATCATACTGGTGATCTGGCAAGTAACACACCTCCTGTATTGTGTGCCCCCACTCTGGATGAAAGAGTACAGGGGGCGCCTTTGGACAGCAGAATTGTCAGTCTGGGGGGAGGGGAGTGTTTGCTGTACTAGCAGATTTAAATACACTAACAAATGAATGCTGAACCCCAGCTAATACTTTATAACCAGTTACAACAAACATTTTTTTTTCTTCCTTTTGGAAGAAAGGTTTTATATAAATAAATAAATTCTGACCATTCTAAGCCCCGCTCTCAGTGTTATAAGGTTTTTCTCAACCCTCTGACTGCTACATCTACAAGCAGCTTGTTTGTTGAAAATCAACAGACTTAAGGCGGCCATACCTGAATCAAAATGTGGTCGATTCAGCAGGGACCGGTTGAATTTCAGTCCATGAATGGGCAGACTGGTTGAACAATCAATCTACTGTTCGACTTCTGTATGACCAGTGTTTTGGGTTTTTACTTAACGATCAGCACCACAGGCTATAGCCAGTGGCACTGATCAGTGTATTCCAGCCTTTCTCAACCTTTTCAACACCATGGAACCCTTAAAATATTTTTTTGGTCTCAGGAAACCCTGCTAAAACTTACTATATCTACATTTTATGATATATTAGTGTGATGGTCAGAGGGAAGACTGCTCCATGCAGCTGTAGTCATTGCGAGGAATGACCCCTTTACAGATAGCTATAAACATCAATGGTGTCAGTGGGAACGTACAGTATCTCACAAATGTGAGTACACCCCTCACATTTTTGTAAATATTTTATTATATCTTTTCATGTGATAACACTGAAGAAAGAAAACACTTTGCTACAATGTAAAGTAGTGAGTGTACAGCTTGTATAACAGTGTAAATTTGCTGTCCCCTCTAAATAACTCTGTCTAAACCGCTGGCAACAAGAGTGAGTACAACGCTAAGTGAAAATGTCAAAATTGGGCCCAAATTGTCAATACTTTGTGTGGTCACCATTATTATCCAGCACTGCCTTAACGCTTTTGGGCATGGAGTTCACCAGAGCTTCACAGGTTGCCACTGGAGTCCTCTTCCACTCCACAATGACGACATCACGGCGCTGGTGGATGTTAGAGACCTTGTGCTCCTCCACCTTCCGTTTGAGGATGCCCCACAGATGTTCAATAGGGTTTAGGTCTGGAGACATGCTTGGCCAGTCCATCACCTGTAACCTCAGCTTCTTTCGCAAGGCAGTGGTCATCCTGGAGGTGTGTTTAGGGTCGTTATCATGTTAGAATACTGCCCTGCGGCCCAGTCTCCGAAGGGAGGGTATCATGCTCTGCTTCAGTATGTCACAGTACATGTTGGCATTCATGGTTCCCCCAATGAACTGTAGCTCCCCAGTGCCGGCAGCACTCATGCAGCCCCAGACCATGACACTCCCACCACCATGCTTGACTGTAGGCAAGACACACTTGTCTTTGTACTCCTCACCTGGTTGTCGCCACACACGCTTGACACCATCTAAACCAAATAAGTTTATCTTGGTCTGAGGACATGGTTCCAGTAATCCATGTCCTTAGTCTGATTGTCTTCAGCAAACTGTTTGCGGGCTTTCTTGTGCATCATCTTTAGAAGTGGCTTCCTTCTGGGACGACAGCCATGCAGACCAGTTTGATGCAGTGTGCAGCTTATGCTCTGAGCACTGACAGCCTGACCCCCCACCCCTTTAACCTCTGCAGCACTCATACGTCTATTTCCCAAAGACAATCTCTGTATATGATGCTGAGCACGTGCACTCAACTTCTTTGGTCGACCATGGCAAGGCCTGTTCTCATTTTCAGTGTCTTGGCAATCTTCTTATAGCCTAGGCCATCTTTATGTAGAGCAACAATTCTTTTTTTCAGATTCTTGAATTTCCAGTGACCAGTATGAGAGAGTGAAAGCGATAACACCAAATTTAACACACCTTCTCCCCATTCACACCTGAGACCTTGTAACACTAACGAGTCACATGACACCGGGGAGGGAAAATGGCTAATTTGGACCATTTTCACTCAGGGGTGTACTCACTTTTGTTGCCAGTGGTTTAGACATTAATGGCTGTGTGTTGAGTTATTTTGAGGGGACAGCAAATTTACACTGTTATATAAGCTGTACATACACTACTTTACATTGTAGCAAAGGGCATTTCTTCAGTGTTGTCACATGAAAAGATATAATAAAACATTTACAAAAATGCGAGAGGTGTACTCACTTTTGTGAGATACTGTATCTGGGGGGCAGAAATTGCTCATTGCTCAAGGTACGCCTGGCACCTTTGGAGGAATCCTAGTTGGGAAGCTCAGGTGTATTCTGACGGCGGGGAAGTCTACATGCTAGATTGTTATGCTAGAGAAGAGATATGCAATTAGCAGACCTCCAGCTGTTGCAGAACTACAAGTCCCATGAGGCATAGCAAGACTCTGACAGCCACAAGCATGACACCCAGAGGCAGAGGCATGATGGGACTTGTAGTTTTGCAACAGCTGGAGGTCCGCTAATTGCATATCCCCGTGCTAGAGCATATTTTAAGCCTCAAACCATCCATGTGCATCGGGCCTTGGGGTTTACTTACATTTTACGTAGGTAAGCATTAGTCCTAAAGTACATTTCGACCCCAGGGTTGTAATACATTCAGCTGTGAAGTAATTGATGCACTTTTTCTTTACTTTGTCGAGATAGACAAACTTTAAGAGCGGAACGTTTGCTGTTCACAGCAATGTTGTTATAAATAATCTTTACCTCATAAAACAATGTTTTGTCCGGTGGGAGAATTTCAGCTTGTACCGTATTTAGGTCTCTAATAACACTGCAGTGATTTGGTTTGGTTAAAATTCCAGGCATGTCCCTGATACACAATATGTCTCTGACTGAAAACATTTATAAAAATACAAATACCAAGCATGATTACGTTGGAAATATTGAAATCCATTCCTACATAAATCTGCGGTGAACATTTTCTGTTTCAGTACATTTGCTTTACTGACATCTCACCCATAATCTGTATAAAGAATCCTAACAGCAAACAGAAAGTTGAAATGATTCAGCCATGACTGCAATAAACACCAAAAGCCAAATAAATACCGAGGAAAACTTGTGATGGATTCTGGAAACTTTTACCTTCTACAAAGGTGCTTCTTGACGCTAATAAGTCTACAGCCTGGTATTGGAGCTGACAGTTTAGAAAGTAAGGTACTTTGGTGTGGTTGAAAGAGAATGATTCAGGATTTGGCTGTTTTAACCTCAAAAGCAGGGGTTCTCAACCCCTCTGATGTGGCCCACGACCTGAAAGCAGTCATGATCAATGGGTTGCTGACGAGCCATCCCAGAGCATCAGAGTGCATGGAAGAAGAGGAAGCAGGCGGCCCCGGAGAGAGCAGGACCCGCAGGATGCTTCTTTTGTAGTGCCGGCTCCTGTCCCAGGCGGCATGATACCAAGTGCACTTCACCTGGGACCTTTCTAGAAGCCTGGAGAGCAATGCCAGCAGAAGCTGGAAGAGGAAAAAGTCAGTGTATTAAACTACACAAACACTGTGCTTTTGTAATGGGCATATTAGCACTTATAAAAAAGGGTAATTAGGCTGCATTCACACTGATCCGCAGGTGCACCGCAGTGTACCTGTGGCTGTCCTGTGGGTTAGCTACACTGAGCCATAGACTTCTATTATATCCTGCAGATGTGGTGCGCTTTCTGAAAGCACACCAAACTCCTGAATGCAGAAGTTTTGCTGTGCTTTCAGGAAGTGCACCACACCTGCAAAATGTAAGTCTATAGCTCAGCGCAGCTAACCCGCAGGAAAGCCATAGGTGCACTGCTCTGCACCCCTGTGCAGGTAAATAGCAGCACATCAGTGTGAAAGCAGCCTTATAGGGAGCTCAGAACAGTAAGAGCTTGTTTACATTACCAAATCACTTAAGTGGCCCTCGCTCTCAAGAGATTGAGCACCCCTGCTCAAAAGGCTCCCCATGAAGTGAGTGAGGACATACATCCCCCCATGTCTATCCTTAGCAAGTGTTCTGCCTTCCATGTAAAAATTGACTATGCACAACAACCTTATTTACACAGGCATCACACAGCAGGCATCTCTAGGTCTTTTATTAGATTTGGCGCTCACCGCTACCATGTAAGAAAACTCTCTTTTGAGCTCAAGTTTGAGATAAACATTGAAAGTATTCCTGATCCATGGAAACATCACCAATCCTCATGTATCCACTATGCCTTGCAGTACTCCTCAGAATGGGGTGATCCAAAAACACTGTATAATGAAACACAAAAGAGGACGCACCAGCCTGGTGCATTCCCAGATAGCAAGCAAAATAAACTGCAAGTTTGAAAATTACTTGCTAAGCTATTGCTAGACTTGCCAGGCTTCAATTGTTTGTTGCACAATTGCAGCAAGTCTGTATTACATGACTCCAGATCAAATTTCTTTGCAAACATTCTGCAAGTCTGCTACAAGTTCTGGTTCAGTTATGTTGTGCAATAGTCATCCCAAAACAGGGGTCACTGTGGCTGAATTTGGAAAAATGTCAACTAGAACTTGTGCTTCAAATGCTCTGCAATTGTACAGCATGCCAGTGAAAATGTGCAGCAAGCTGACAAGACTTACAATTCAACACTGCCACAAATTTGTGGCAAGTTTTCTCTGCTATCTGGATTACCCAACACACAATTAATTTCAAAGGTAAGAGAAAGCAATTATACTCACAAACAAAAGCATTAAAAGCTCATCACATGTCCCAGGAGAGGTTCCAACCAGAGCCATTGTCTGTGCCCTGGATGGCACCAGATGGCATTTGAAAATGAACCACAAACACTGACCCAATTCAAGGGAAGAGGGAATACCCCTGAAATGTGTCAGCATCTGCAGTTCATTTTTGGATGCCATCTGGAGCACAGACAATGGCTCTGGTTGGGACCTCTCCTAGTACAGGTGAAGAGCTTTTAATGTTTCTTTTTGTGTGAGTATAATCACTTACGCTTTCCTTTTAAATAAATGGTGTGTTGGATAATGCACTAGGTTGGTGCACCTTCTTTTGTGTTTCACCACTACCATGGGTTCAAGGTGAATCCTGCAGGTTTGAGATTCATAGTCCCGGCAAATTTATGCAAGTTCAACTGAGTATTTTTTATATACTTTTTTTTTTACTCTAATGCACTGCACGGCCTTTGAACTATAGTCAGCAGGCATAGAAGGACCTATAGGGTAGTTATTTGAATAAACCAGACCATTTGTTATAAATTGGGGGGCATAGAGCAGCTATAGTATCAGTATATTGGATGCTGCTGTCGAGAAAGGATAGGGTAAGCTGACAAAATAGGGAGATATTAGGATCATTTAAAAAAGTGTACTATACTTGTAAATGATAGCACTTCGGACAATCAGCCCCTTTGCTGCCCTTTTTTTGCACTTATTATTAAGGACTTTTATGTTTTCCATTTATTTTGTGGTTGATTTGAGGTTAGCTGTCATTTTTAGCTGCTGTTAGCTGCAAGACTTCCCATTAAAAAGGGGCTCACGTTTCAGGGTTTTTCTTTTTATTATTGTTTTTATTTTATGTCAATGGAAGCTTTATTTTAGTTTAATTTGTTTGTATGTTGATATAGCCTTTTATAGGATAAACTATTAGGGGTTCACCCATGATCCAGAGTGCAATGCTTTGCAGGCTCCTGCAGGAAAAATTAATAAATGCACATTTTTTTCTGCAAAAATATGTGCATTTGTTACTTTTTCCTAAAAAGGTGAACTATGTTTTTAAACAAAAACACCGACGCTAGGGCAGCTATTGGCTACTGGCTATGAACTTCCTTATTTTAGTCCGGTCGTACGTGATCACGTACGAATCCGTCGGACTTTGGTGTGATCGTGTGTAGCCAAGTCTGTTCGTTCGAAAATCCATCGGAAGTCCGTCAAAAGTCCATCGAAAGTCTGTCGGAAAGACCGTCGGACCTTTGATGCCGAAAAGTCCACCCGTGTGTGTACACGGCATACGGAACAATTTCGTGAAAAAGCACGTTCATTAATTAGTAGATGTGTCTAAATAATTTTTGGAGAAAAAGGTTATTGTTTAGTGTACTAATTATGGGGTACAACAAAGTACTCTTATCGAACTTGAAATGCCAAGGTAAATATGAACTTAAAAGTCACCTGTTGCATGGCTGTTTCTAGCTTCTGTGGTTCAGAAGGGCTTTAAATGAATATGTCAGCCAGGCAGCTACTTTTTCCATAAGGTAATGCTGACATTCTTCACCAATAGAAAATGCCAGTGTCTGCTTGTAGAGATGACCTAATACAATAAATGCAAAAGGTTTCCTAACAAACATATATCAATTTTATCTTAGTTTGAAACTGCTTTTCATCTCAGAAAAGGAATCTAGCACTAAAGTGTGATACTGAACAGATCTTATTCTCCATCATTCCCAAGAATATATTTACTCATGGCTGCCTTTTGTGAAATGAAAATCACCCCCTTCCCTGGAGTACAAAATATCAATTTTAAATAACCGACAGAGACAGAGAGAAAGAAGACAAGTCTGATGTGAAAGAGGGACGTGTAACCAGCTAACCACTTTTCCTCTCACTAACACAGTTGAAGATAGATGTGAGTTCCATGACAACACTCATGGTAAATGGAGATATAATGGAAATGGAAGATGTCTGCTGAAAAAAAATTTGCTTCTCAAACATTGCTTTTAAACTAAGTAGAGAACATAGACTTGAATCGGGTATCTGATGAACGTGAGCCTTCTTCAGTAGATTGTATTCCACAGATGTGCTTTGTGCCATCTCCATTGTGGACTGAAATATAGAAATGGAATGGCATTTGGTCTACATGGATTACTAATATACAATACTTATATGAAAATACAGGTTCAGTGATAATTTATATCATGCTGTAACCCATAGAAACAGATTAGAAATTATCTTTCATTGCTTTGATAAACAAACATAGGGTACTATATGTTATGGCAGTTTTTTTATTTATTCATTTTAATTATAATTGTTCCTGCATTAACATTTTATTAAGCAGAACAGAAATATAATACAAACCCAGTGTCTTTTATTTTCATATTTGTGTAGCATTAAAGCTATACAGTTAGATAACCCTAAAGATCCACACTGACAAATAGTCTGATATAGTGAAATCCTTTGCTGAGTGAACCCCTGGAGTTTTGTGAATGTCATAAAGCTACCAGTTATTTTGTTCCAAGAATGCCAGGTGGCGATCATAAAGCTAGCACATATTTTGTTTTTCTAAATTCTGGACATACAGATTGCAGTCCTTGTTTTCAGTCATTTTTATTAGGATAAGAAAATCAAGAAACACAAGCATTTTCACATTATAATTGGATTGTGTAAGGCTAGGCACAACTCTTGTAAATATACCAAATTGATTAGGTTGTCAAATATGAGGTCTAGTTAATAACCGTTTAACTAAAACACAAATGATTTGGAATTAATCATAATAAAACCACAGTAAATTTTGTGCATGACATGGACATTATTTAGAGAAGTTAGGATAATATTACTAGTACTAGTACAAAGGACTGTTGCATATGGTTTTCATTTATTTCCCAGTTTCAAATGACTACAGGATCAAAGTTGAAATGGAAATTTACCAAAGATAGCTTTCCAATGACATTTTAGTGGTTGCAATCAATTACCACCACAATTTTGACCGAATGATGGATTAAAACAGGTAAAGCCCCGTACACACGGTCGGACATTGATCGGACATTCCGACAACAAAATCCTAGGATTTGTTCCGATGGATGTTGGCTCAAACTTGTTTTGCGTACACACGGTCGCACAAAGTTGTCGGAATTTCCGATCGCCAAGAACGTGGTGACGTCAACCACGTACGACGAGACTAGAAAAGGCCATTTCAGAACCAAGCGCGGCACCCTTTGGGCTCCTTTTGCTAATCTCGTGTTAGTAAAAGTTTGGTGAGAGACGATTCGTGCTTTTTCAGACTCGTGGCTTTCATATCGTTTTCTGCGGTTCAGTTTGTGCTTGTGGGTTTGTATCTGCTCTTCAGTGCGTGCAAGCAAGCTCCGCGTGACTTAGTCATTGTGTTGTTGTTCGTTCGTTACTGTTTTTCAGGCCGCTCTTCACAGGCCTTGCTGTTCTTCAGTGCGTTCTGTTACTTCGTTCTGAGCAGCCGACCGTTTTCTAGCCATGTTGCATATACGTACTCCTCGTAGAGTTCTGTGCGGGGGGGCTTAGTGTTGGGGTCCTGACCTTGACACAAGTCCAGTCCATGAACAGGGTGGGGAGGAGTTCATGGACCAAGAATAGGTTGCTTCAGCGTGACCAGTTCTCTCATATGCCTTTGCTCCGTGAGATCCGTGAGAATAATCCTGATAATTTCAGGATCCTTCTCCGGATGACAGACCCCGTATTTCACCGTTTGTTGGCTTCGTTGACCCCCTATATCAGCAGGCAGGATACCTGCATGAGGCAAGCCATCACTCCGGAGCAGAGGCTCGTCACTACCCTGCGGCACTTGGCGACGGGGAGAAGTCTGCAGGACTTGAAGTTCTCGACAGGCATCTCCCCCCAGGCTCTGGGGATCATTATTCAGGAGACCTGTTCTGCCATCATACAGGTCCTGCAGAAGGAGTATATGAAGGTAAGATTTTTATCCTTTAATATCACATTTTATTGTATATAATGTTTGCTAATGTATTATATTTCTTTCCTCATTCCCTAATTACCATGATTGTAATATGCTGTGAATGTCCCCTTTGTCCTCATGCATGCTGGAATTTTATGGGGTTTTTTTTGTCCTTCATACATATTTGCCTTCACTTACCTCCCCAGCATGGTCTCCTGCCCTATATTCACATCATGTAGTCACTTAACAATGTATTTTATCAGCTCCATAGTAGTGCTTTACCCCAAACAACCCCTAAAATGTTTAGAAATGTGATTTGTGCTTTAAATTCTGGCAGAGTGCCAGAGGCTTTTTTTTGTGGTGTCCCCAAATCATTTTTAACCCTCCCTCCCCCCCAACTGCTAAGTCAGCTGATCCCAATTCTCTGTCTATTCTCAATCATCTATCTGCTGACTTTGCCAAACCCATACACACTATACCCACCTCTTTTTATGGATTTATGGATGAATTCCCCCAAGCATGTAGCGCAAGGGCCTGCCTGTATACTTTCAAATGGTACTGTTTAAAGTTTTTGTATCCTACTATTATCTTGATAGGTAATAGCAGAATGTCCAAATGTGCTCAAATGCTCAATCTTTGTATTATGACACTTCTTACCTGTCCAGTGGTCTGCCAATAGTGTAACTAAGGAGGAGCTGTTCCAAGTAATACCCATTATTTAGGCATTCATCTCTCAATGAAGTGGAGAGGGTTACCTGTCCAAGATTCCCCCCCCCTATAATGTTAGAAATGGCCCATGAGAGGGGGTGGGGGGGGGGGAATATGATAGGTGTACCTTATACTTTGGTGTTGTAAAATTCCCCTTAATAAATGTTATCTGGATGTTGGCCAAGAATGTTTGTGTCTAATCTGCTTTCCATGTTTATGTGCAAAAATACTAATTTTTTTTTTTTTTCTCAACAGTTTCCTTCCACGCCACAGGAATGGCAGACGGTGGCCTCCCACTTTGCCCAGCGGTGGGACTTTCATAACTGCGGAGGGGCAATTGATGGGAAACACGTCCACATCGTCCCACCACCCAACTCGGGGCCGTACTATTATAATTACAAGGGGTTCAATAGTATTGTGATGTTGGCGGTGGTGTCGGCTAATTACGAGTTCCTGTATGTGGACGTGGGGAAGAATGGCTGGATGTCCGATGGTGGAGTCATCGCCCAGATGGAGTTTTACAGGCGTCTCCAGAATGGCAGCTTGGACTTGCTACCTCCACAAGAGAATGTGGAAGGACTCCCATTCGTCTTCGTTGCGGATGAAGCATTTGCGCTGGGGGACCATCTTATGCGGCCATTCCCGATGAGGACCCTCACCCCAGAACAGAGGGTTTTTAATTACTGGCTGGCCAGAGCCAGAAGAGTGGTGGAGAACACATTTGGAATCATGGCCAGCCGGTTCCGCCTATTTCTTACACCCATCCATATGGTGGAGTATAAACTGAATCGTATAATCCTGGCATGTTGTGTTCTACATAACTTTTTACGTGAACATTCTGCCAACTATGCTAGCTCAGTTGGGCCTGAGGCCGGAATTATAAATGAAACAACCCTGACGGTGTTTGAAAGTGGCTGTCCTGGCTTGCCCTCCCTGAGTGCCCGTGATGTCCGGTTAAGATACCTTGAGTTCTTTGCGGGTAGGGGGGCCATCAATATGCCAGACAATTTGTGAAACCTTAATCCAATAAAAAAAAAAACGCAAATCTTTGGTGACATTTACTGCTTGTGTTTGTTTTAGCTGACCCTGACAGAAATGTGGTGAGTCCAGAAAATAGCGTGATTGTGTAACCTTACAAAGCACTGTTGGGTGTTATTTACTAAAGGCAAAGACACTTTGCACTACAAGTGCACCTGAAACTGCACTGAAACTGCACTTGTAGTGCAAAGAGGATTTGCCCTTAGGAAATAACCCCCATTGTCACAGAAAACAGCAATTACATCACCACAAAAGTGTTGTAGCGTTGAGACAATAATCCACACATTCTTGATTACCAATCTTTTTAATACCAGCACAATCACATGTGCATTTAGAAAAGGTTTTTAAAACAAACCAACATGTTTGTTGTATAACAATTTTTGGGGTGGCATTATCAAAAATAGAAATGTCCATTTAAGATAAAACAGGCATGTGTAAAACCAACAAGAAAGACACAAATCTTGAACTTACAAAGTTCACATTTGTTAGAACTTGAAGGCAATATCAGACATGAGTATTTAGGAACTGTGTTTGATATTGCGTGCAGATGGGGTGAAGTCACCCCAGCAAAAGCCAAATTTGGAAGATGCACACAAATTTCCCAATGTCAACTCAATGTGCTACCTGCCATCACGGGGGATCAAGGGACGTGTTTTGGGGGAGAAACCCCTTCTTCACAGCTACTTTATTATTGAGGAAGGGGTTGCACCCCCAAAACGCGTCCATTGATCTCCCGTGATGGTAGATAGCACATGTTGGCACACTGTGTGCATCCTCCAAATTTGGCTTTTATAAAAATCGCTAAAACATTTTGAACATTGTAGCACACAAAAAAAGAAAGAGATTTGGAGTTGTTTTAAACTCTACCCAAAACATCAACGATGTTCTTATTTTTTTGAATAACATCATTGATGTTTTTCTGGAGGTTTTCCAATGCTAAATTACACCCCATGATCTCCCCGATCAGGATTTGGGCACTTTTTGATGTGAAAGGATCTGGATCCACAACATCACGATCACCTAAAAAGAGAGAAACCAAACAAAAACAGGTATAAAAAATATGCCGCCATCCATCTCTTACCTGAGCCTGTGGTCGCAGACACTCACCTGTTGTGGTGACTAGTTCCACCACATCTTCTTCCTCCTCCTGCTCTTCTTGGGTTGGGTGGATTTCCCCTTCTGGTCTCCTCGGATGAGGGGTGTCCTCTGAGCCTTTTCTCCCCTATGTAAAACAAAAATGGTATACTTAGCACACAGATATTTGATGGCAGAACTATAAATAGGAAACATTGCTTGGGAAGTGTGGTACAATTGTCTATTTTGGCAGAGTTCCAAAATGTAGCATTTTCCTTTGTCAAGCTGCAATACTTTACCTGTTTGGTACAAGCTTCACAGATGGAGACCCCCTTATAGTATACACTGGAGCACCTGTGTGGCCCCCCTAATAAAAATGGTGTTCTGGTGTCCCACACTAGTGCTCCAGCGTCCAGATGTGAAAACAGCTGCTGAGTGTCCTCTCCTTACACAGAATCTAGTTTGCATTTCATTCTAGTAACAAAGCCATCTACACAACCAAATTAGTTTCATACAAGTAGGGTTAAAAAATGTGGCCAAATGCATATAGCCAAAACAATGGTGTTTTATAGGCCGAAAGAAAAATGTTTGATACAAACGAATAATGTACCCATGAACATGAAAGTTGCCATTTTAAAATGTACAACACTTTTAAGAAAAGCACACGGAGCAGCACGAACGTAATAAAGACAAAAAGAATAGGCATACCGCACAGCTACTTACTTTTTTGCAACACTCTCCGGATCTTTCTGTACTGCTCATGTTCTCGTAATTTGAGGTCCGACCACCGTTTCCTGAGCTGATCTTTCAATCGTTGTACCCCGAAATTCCGGTGCAGACTTTTGACCACTTTCGATCTTGGCCTTTCGGACATTGGGGTAGGGGTAAGGTCCATACTTCCCATCACAGTCGGCCTTCTTCAGGATGTCGACCATCTCCAACATCTCCCCAAAGGACATATTTGATGCCTTAAATCTTCTCCTTCTGGATCTGTACGTCTCCGGATCCGGGCTTTCCTCCTCCTCGTTGCTGTAATTAGCACGCACCTGCTGTGTCTCCGCCATGTGCTCTTCCCCCACTGCGCAGAACGAAAAGGGGCTGGGAATAGACTAGAAAGAACGTCAGGGGCGGGCGGAGTTACACGCATGCGCAGTGTGTATAAAGCGGAACACGCGTGCGTATTACGTACGATCTGTGAGCGGAGGAAGGAGCATCGGAGGCGCCGATCCTGATAACGAAGGTAAGATCTAAACTTGGGCCTATACTGCTTCGAAATTGAAGCCTATATTGTAACAAGATTAGGAGAGTTTGGCCTGACCTTAGGGTTTGTCTTGTGTTGTGTCTTGCAGAGAAAATGGATGGCTTCAACGACCACAATTTCCTCCCCCTGTTCATAGACAAGTACAGGGAGCTGCCCTGTCTGTGGCAGGTGAGACACCCCCATTACAACAATAAACAAAAGAGGCAGGCAGCGCTGGAGAAACTGCTGGAGTTGGTGAAGCCGGTGGTCCCCACAGCAACCATCCCTTATTTAAAAAACAAAATTGGTGGCCTGAGGAGCACTTATCTTAGGGAGCGCAAGAAGGTCACGGATTCCCAGAGATCAGGAGCTGCAGCAGATGTCCCCAGGCTGTGGTACTATGAGAGACTGCGATTTCTGTCAGACCACACTGAAGTCAGGGAATCCCTATCCACTCTTCCTTCCACTCTTCCTTCCACTCTTCCTTCCACCCCAGCTGAGGCTTCCGATGTTCAACCTGGGCCTTCAAGCCAGGAAGAAGTGGAGGAGCCCAGCTGGAGTCAGGTATAGCATTGTTCTACAGATTTCTGGTCAATAAATAAATTATGTTTACTAGATGTCATTATTGATCACTAATTGCTGATTGCAAAAAGTGTTTTACATATCAATAGACAGTAGTGGGCACCCAAAATTGGGACAAGGATGAAAAATGCAGGGCTCAGAATGATAGTCTGTTATATTTGTTAACATTCAATTTGCAACAGTCAGGAGGTGAAAATTGTGTGTGATTGATGAAAAAAATACTAAAACAATGTCCCTTTTTCATACACAGGAAGACCTCAGCCAGGAGGAGGTTGTGGAATGTGGCACACAGGAGGAGGTTGTGGAATGTGGCAGCCAGGAGGAGGCGGGGCTAAGTTGCAGCCAGGAGGAGGCGGGGCTAAGTGTCAGCCAGGAGAAGCCTGGGACAATTTGAAGCCTGAACGAATCGCAGGTTCCTCCCCTCCGCCTTCCATACAAAAGAGCGAGGAAGGCGGCTCACATGCAGGATTCTGCGCTCAGGCTCATTCAGGAGGCTTCTGCGTCCCTCAGAGCCTTATCCACTCCTGAAGAGGCCTTTGCCTGCATGGCTGCCACAAAACTGCAGGGCATGCAGGAGGGTCAACGCAACCTATGTGAGGACCTTTTGTATAAAGTCCTAAGTAAGGGGGTGAGTGGGGAACTAACACCCAATACCCACCTGAGTGAGTTGGCCCCTCCTCCTCCTGCTGCCACAACTCCACCACCAGAGCCACAGCGTGGAAGGAGGCGTGGAAGGAAGACAAGAGAGCGATGGCCCTGGGTTCAGTCTGGTCTGACAAAAGCTGCAGTCTCTCGTATGACCACAGCCTGGGGACACAGATGTCATCTGCTGCTTTCCGGATCTCTGGGACTTCTGGACCAGACTGCACTCCCTTAGATAAGGACTCCTCAGGCCACCAATTTTGCTTGAAAATAGTTGATGTGTGCCCTGGGGGTCCAAGGCTTCACCCATTTCTGCTGTTTCTCCAGCGTTGCCTCCCTCTTTGTTTAGTTGTGAGCCCTTAATAAATGAAATTTTTTTGGAAATTATACTCTCCCAATGTGTGTTTCCATTCAAAAAGGACAGTTTGTTGGTGACGATTCAGGTACATTTCTAAAGTACAATGTGAAATTAACAAGAGACAACAACACCAAACAATCTCCTACAGATTAAATATAACAACATATCAATGGTGTTGTGGTAACTTGACACACAAAACACACACAAAAATATTCTGGAGTAAAACTAAAAATACAATAAAACAAAGATCGGCCTTAAAAAAAAATACAAACCAAAAAAAAATAATCTGCCTTAAAACAAAACAAACAAAAAAAAAAACAACACAAAAATAATGTTGTCAGATGTGACAAATCAAAATATATTGAGGGAATCCCGATAAATAGTAAAGAAAGAAGTTTGTGAGAAGTCTGTGTGAATATGAGCAGCAAAACTACTTAATTCTTCTCACATTATAAAGAAGAAGAGAGTGCGCTGTATTAAACCATTTTTAACATTGCACCGTGACGAAAGTGTTGTATCCATTGCGAACGCTAAGTTTACCAGACCGAGCTGTTCCGTCTCGGAATTTCTTCTGAGCATGCGTGGCACTTTGTGCGTCGGAACAGGCCACACATGGTCGGAATTGACGCGATCGGATTTTGTTGTCGGAAAATTTTATAGCCTGCTCTCAAACTTTGTGTGTCGGAAAATCCAATGAAAAATGTCCGATGGAGCCCACACACGGTTGGAATTTCCGACAACACGCTCCGATCGGACATTTTCCATCGGAAAATCCAACCATGTGTACGGGGCATAAGACCCCTTTCACACTGGGGTGGTTTTCAGGAGCCAATTCTGAAACTTCTCGCATACATGTAAAAACCTGCATTTTTTTCACTAATTAATTACTTAGAACCCCCAAAATGTATATACTGTATTTTCTGAATGTAGAGGTCCTGGAAAAAAATGGTGGCTGTTGCAATTTTTTTATGTCACACGATATTTACGCAGTAGATTACCAAACGCAAATTTTCAGGAAAAAATACACTTTAGTGAATTTTAATGCACACAAATACAATATAATATCCAATTGGTAAAATATAAAAGAAGATTTTACGCTGAGTAAACAGATACCAAACATGTTATGCCTGTGGAATGACGACAAACTATGGTACCTTAAAAATCTCCACAGGTTACCAGTTTAGAGTTCAACAGAAGGTCTGGTGCAGAATTATTTCTCTTGCGCTGATGTTCATGGCAATACCTCACATGTGTGTTGAAATAATGATTTATGCATGGGAGATCTACATATGCATTTTCTTTTTTTCCATGTGGGCACTTTAATTTTTTTTTTTTTTTGACACAGTCTCTTTTTTCATCAACTTTATTACTTTCACAAAGGAAGAACAACATTTCTCCTGATAGCAACAACATCCCTTGCCTATTGGACCTCAGATCTCTCCTCTGCCCCTAAAAGCATCTGATCAAACTGTGATCAGTTTAATCAGATGCTTTACAAGTAATGGCTTTGTAAACAACAGACCAAAATGTAAGTGACAAAAGCCTTCTTGCTTCTAGTTTCATACACCATAGGAATCAGGAATATGACCATAGGAATCATAGGATCAGGAAACGTTCCTTTCCTCCTTTATTTCTATGGTCTGCCATCCCAATCGCTCATTTTAGTCTCAGGCTCCACAGTGAATTGAGAAAGCCTGGGAAGGCGGTGGGAGGCACCTTCCGCCGCCAGTAAAAATGATCCAGCGGCTGTATAGCCACTCAGATCAATTTTACATTATAGAGCATTGCTGGCTCTAAAAAACATACCAGGATCATGACTGCAGCAGCAGCCATGATCCTGATAGGGCCACTGGAACCTGAGGAGGTACGGGTATGTCCATTTGCGGGAAGTGGGGAAAAGCTGATGGAAACCAATTGAATGGTTAAGTTTATGGCTTTAATAAAGAGATTTATATACCTGGTATTCTATATTAAGGCGTGAACATATGTTGATAACGTGAAATAAGACAGAGCTGATACCAATACCTAATACCAATCACCATGAGTAATGAGGACCAATTGATCCCCCCATTCCCAGTATTGTCCAACCTGAAATATACCTTGCACCAGTAAAATTCCTGGAAAACTATAGTTAAAATACTTTTTTTTTCCTGGAGAACCCTTACCAAATCAAAAAGTGCATCTTTGGTTGCTCAAAGTGTCACTAAACCCACATCATAAAAAAACTATCAATAAACAGTGTATTACATGCTGTTCAGACTCACTCAGTCACTATGAGATTCATTTCTGTATTCTGCAAAAAAAGTTGGTTGATCCTGCGGCTCTCTATCTCCACCTTCTGTCCTTGTCCCCAATTCAGCTAGGGATTTTGCAGCTGTGCTGGAAAATCTACATATGCTCAGTTTTCAGTGATTTTCTATGCTGGGCATTTCCTCCTATCACATCCTATCACACATGACTATAGTGTCACACATGTAATCGTATACACAGTAAATGACAGCTCACTCCCTCCCACCTCCTCCATGCCCACTAGCCAGCTAAACACAATGGGGGGTGGAATATTACATGTAGATTGATGGAGGCTTCATCTCCCTCTTATTCTAATACACAGTCTGGAGGGGCGTGTCACAGCCTGTGACTGGCGGAAATCCACCCACATAGTTTCAAATATATATTTGTATGACAATTTAAAACAGTTTATTGACAACAATTATTTATTTTTACTCTGTATTCCAAGGACTGTTTTCCTTAAACTCCCCTTTAAGTGTTGCTTATATGGAGGCGAATAAAAGCTAGAATCTCTCTAGACTAGAATATGCAGTTGTCCAGGGTACGACATTTTATAAAACCTGGAAATCCATTTTAACAATTACATTTCTGTCTATTAACCTCTTTCGACCCTTTAAAGATCCACAGAATTCCCAAATGGAATGTGCTTTATACTGTTTCTATAAATAAATCTGACATCATAGATAGGAATGGAGTTCACACTCAGTATCATATTCACGTGTGAGGTCAGTGGAAGACAAAATGACGTACCCATAACCCCGGAACATTCTATTAAATGATATACAGTAGCTGTCACATCTGCCAGAAGGAATGTACGTTCCATTAGGAGTATGACCCGCATTTCAACACAGATGTCATGCAGTAGATTTTATATGTTCTGGTCCAGCAAATTAAATAAATCTGACATGTAAGCGCAGCAGTGACAGAGTTCTTTATAACTTGCGTTTTTCCTCTTATAATCAATGGCTAAATGATACTCCCATCTGTAACAAAAAGCCACTAAAAATGTCACCAGCCTCTTTTTTCCTTCTTTTCACATACCTTCTATCATATCTAAAAAATATGGCAGTGGTTCTCATAATGAGCTGAGCGCACGGATATTGGGTGAGGTTATCTGAGAAAGATGCCATTCTCTGGCTACATCAATAGATTTCAAATGCAGGTCTTCATACCGCTTACATTTCAATATCGGTTTTGTGAAGGAACCTCAGTGAATCAAATGCTTGCATTCAGGCTAAGTGAGTTAAGGAATAATATGGAAAGTCTAACATTCTTGAAATAATTTTATCAATGTATGCTAATGTTTAAATCCATTGACACCTTGGTTTTCAGAACTGAGAACCAGTATGGTAGTTTTAGCACGAGGCTTTTGGCATAGTTGTTCTGTCATACATCCATAGATATAGTGGAGGAGTGAGCGTAGCCACCCTAGGAAAGGAGGGGTTACTGGTCAGATCACTGGCAAAATAAAGAAAAAAAGCCTGAAATACGAAAACGAAAGTAGTCACCACATTCAAGAAACATATTCAATTTCTGTTTTTGGGTTTAGATACTCTTTACAAAATTGACATACATTGCCTCCTGAGACCCAGTCTGTATAGAGAATATAGCGACTTGATGACTTGACAAGGTCTACAGACAGGTTAATGAACCAAGAACACATAGAAGTGAAATTCAATGCAGTTTAATTTATCTAGCTTTTAGGAATAAAATGATGCTGCCAATGGTGGCCAAGGGAGCAGATATCCCCATTTTTTATGCTTTAATTGGTGACCTGCCATTCATTAAAGCAGCATTCCACCCCCCCCCCCCCCCCCCCAGCACAAGATTAAAAGTCAGCAGCTACACATACTGTAGCTGCTGACTTTTAATATTAAGACACTTACCTGTCCTGGAATCCAGCGGTGTTGGCACCCCAGCCGATGTTTCCATTGACTCTCAGGTCTGTAAGGGAAACCCTATTGTGCGTGCAAGAAGAGCACTGGGGAAGGAGGGGCGGCAAACTTCCGAGTGATCTTGCCACGGCGAGATCTTTTGGAAGTGGGGAATGGGTACTTGTTAAGAACAGGTACCCGCTCCCTCCGAAAGGTGCCAACTGTGGCATTGGAGGGGGGGGAGGCAGATAAGCGGAGCTTTCACTTTTGGGTGGAAATCTGCTTTATTAATATCAATTAATAATTTGTATGTGTTTTATTGAACTGCATGAGGTCATTAGTGTTTTGTAGTATGCTGACTTCTAGTGGCAGTTTTGGGCCACTGGAACATGTTAATAATGTGATCTTGGGTTCTCCCTCTGTCCCGCCCTCCTGTTTAGTGCTTGTTAGCTCAGACCTAGCTGCACCCTCCCCATTTCTTCCATGTTCCCTCCATCAGTGTTAGCACTTTGCAAAGACGGTGCTTAAGAAAGTCTGTACAAGTACAAAGGCAAATAGTCTGTACACTTTGCAAAGTGCAGCTGCATTCTGCAAGAGCAGTTGCTCTAGAAATTGATGAGCAGAAGCTCTGCTGACTTCCATCATCAAATTGTCCTTGCACATGATTGGGTATTCTTTGCAAAGTGAAGCTTTACTGCATTTACTAAGCTCTGGAGAAACGGCACTAGCAAAGTGCACAGTCTCTTTGCTTTTAGTAAATCAACCCCATTGTCACTGAGTGCTGATTACAGTGTGCACTAGGTCTAACTTTGGTGCCTGTAATGCCCTGTACACACGGTCGGATTTTCCGGAAAATGTGTGATAGGACCTTGTTGTCGGAAATTCCGACCGTGTGTAGGCTCCATCACACATTTTCCATCCGATTTTCCGACACACAAAGTTTGAGAGCAGGCTATAAAATTTTCCGACAACAAAATCCGTTGTCGGAAATTCCAATTGTGTGTGCACAAATCCGACGCACAAAGTGCCACGCATGCTCAGAATAAATAAAGAGATGAAAGCTATTGGCTACTGCTCCGTTTATAGTCCCGACCTACGTGTTTTACGCGTTCAGAATGATCGGATTTTCCAACAACTTTGTGTGACCGTGTGTATGCAAGACAAGTTTGAGCCATCCGTCGGAAAAAATCCTAGGATTTTGTTGTCAGAATGTCCGATCAATGTCCGACCGTGTGTACGGGGCATTAGTCTGCACAGTCATATTAAGACACCCTCAGCAACTGCTGTAACATGAAAGTGGTTGTAAGACTTTGAAAATGGAGGTTGTAAGTATAATGTCTGTGTCTTAAACGGGCTTTAAAAGCTATACATAAAATGAACTCTTAACATTCATTGGTAAGATTATTTACAATAAATCTATGATATTTATATATGTGTATATGGAAATCAAAATACTTATAATATATATCTATATCTATCTATCTATCGATATATATATATATATATATATATATATATATATATATATATATATATATATATATATATATATATATATATATATATATATATCTATATCTATATATAGATATATCTATATATATCTATATAGATATATATATAGATAGATAGATAGATAGATAGATAGATAGATAGATAGATAGATAGATAGATAGATAGATAGATAGATAGATCTATTTATATAGATAGATAGATAGATAGATAGATAGATAGATAGATAGATAGATAGATAGATAGATAGATAGATATAGATATATAGATCTATATCTATAGATATATAGATATAGATCTATATATCTATATATATTATAATATAAGGCATTTTATCAAGATGGTGTTTGTTTTTATAAGGGTTTACCGGATTGGTTAATGGAAAAAAGTTTGCTATAGACAAGTCAGTAGCGTAGGGAGGGGGTCTTTACAGAGAATCTGTATTCACTTGCTCTTCTTTCACTCAATAAATAGAAGAAACACAGCAGGATATTAAGCATCAGTAAAGTGAATGAAAGATGCCGCTACAAGAAACATGGCCGCTGTGAGGATCTCCTGGGTCCACAGCTGTCAAGTTACACCTCTTCTCCCAGCCCATTCCTTATTTCTACAGTAAAAAAATGCACACGTTGCCACACACTTTCATCAGTAGGCATTTGTAGTGACTAATCTTTATTGGCACACATATCACAGACAGTTGTCGGTGTACCTTCCAGTAGTACAGCTACCCCTAGAGTGTCTTTACAGAAGTCTCCTTTTGCCTGTTAAAGGAAAACTGTCATAAGAGAAGCATGGAGACTGTCATTGCCATATCCTCTTCTGAATAGTTGCTTTTTCTTGTTATATTGAAAATATATAGAAAGTAAGGTGCTAGCATACACCTTTAATCTACTCAAATGTCATACATAGTATGTGTGGACATCAATCAAATAATGAATCAAAAATTGTTAAATTAACAAAAATCAAAGTCCATTAAACAGAATAGTCCTTGCTGTGAACTGCAACCACCGTGCCTTCTGATATTAAAGTGCCTTAGATGCCCCTTCAGTTAGTGCTCCACCACTGTGTGTACAGAATGCACACTTACCAACCGTACATATTAGATGAGCCTTTGATCACTTAGGGTATCACTAATTTCAGAATACAATCATGATGGCCCGTATCAGTAATGCTTCACAAGAGGGTGCCAGCCATTATCCATTCCATATGGACTTAACCAGGAGCTTCCTGATGACACCGGTATGCGAAATCTGCCATTCGTGACGTCACTTCCTGTTGGGGTTGGATAGTAATTCCGGTCGTTGGAAAGCACGCCAGCTTAGGCAGAGCAGCTTGCCAGACCTATACTATCAGGCAGTTTATATTGGTGCTGACCATAGCACGTTCAAATGTAAGTGCAAAATTTGTCTTGTAATTGTGGTTATTGTTTTTTTCCTTGTCAAAAAAAGTTTATTGAGTATACAATGTTATAAAGATACATAAAGTAAGTTTACAAGGATCTATAAAGTAAGCTCATTGTTTTACAGTAGGGTTTATATAGGTAAATATCATGAAATTTCAAATATTAAACATTGGGTTTACGTAAACCTAAATTAAAGATATATATCATTTCCTTAGTTACTTTTGTAGATATTTAAATGATTTATACCTACTATACATATTGTTTACAAGTAGAGTGTATATAGGTCAAATAAATTCTGATAATGAGCTTTAATCGTAAGGTGGAGAAAAGGAAAGAGAAAGAAGAAAAAGGGTTGAAAGGTAGAGGTATGTCCCACTCGTCAGTTTATTATTCTTTTTAGTTCTCTTTGAAGCCTTAGAATGGGTGTCTCTGTAAGTCATTTAATCTGTTACCATGGCAACAGGACAGAGTCATTGAAGTTTGACAGGAACTGTTGTTTTATCCAAGGATGCCAAAGTTTTTCAAATTTTGGAATTTGATTTTGATCGATGGCTACCATCTTAGCATGGGACATTGTATTATTCATTCTGTGAATTGTTTCTGCTAGTACCAATGTAGGAGATTTCCATGCCTTGGCCACTGTTTGTTTTGCAGCCGTTATTAGTTGGATCATAAGTTTGAATTGAGAGAGTGTTAACCATTCCGGTTTTAGATTAAGTAAAGTTAAATATGGATCTGGTTGTATTATTTTTTTAAATATTTTAGATGCAATCACGAAGACTTCCTTCCAGAAGGTTTGGATTACTGGGCACGTCCACCATATGTGTAAATATGTGCCTATTTCTGGGCATCCTCGAAAACAAAGAGCTGAGGTATTAGGTGAATATTTTGCCACTCTAGCGGGTACAAGGTACCAGCGAGTTAGGACTTTATAATTTGTCTCCAGTGCTAAGATGTTGGGTGAAGATGACTTAGATGTGAGCCATATGTTAGACCAGTCCGTGTCTTCTAAAGTTCGTCCCAGGTCCTCCTCCCACCTCTGAACGTAAGAGGGTCTATTAAGATTTGCTACTCCATATAATTGATTATAAAGTGATGAAATTGTACCTTTAGCAAATGGATCTTTTGTACAGATTGATTCAAAAATGGATAATTGGGATAATGGTGTATCCCCCTTTAGGAATGGTGTATAGAAATTTTTGATTTGGAGATATCTAAATATCTCAGAGTTTGGTAGATCATATTTTTCTCTAAGCGATGGGAATGAAAGGAATGATTTAGATGCTATGAAGTCATTTAGTGTCTGAATGCCTGATGTTGTCCAAGCTTTAAAAGAATTTGGGTAGATCCATGCCGGATAAAAGGCCGGATTTCTGATAAAAGAAAGGAGAGGATTGTGTGGAGATTGTAACTGATATTTGGTTTTTAGTTTATCCCAGAGAGATAAGAAGTGTTTAGTTATGGGATTATGAATTTTAAAGCGGTCTTTAGGATCAAGCCATAATAAATTTGATATTAATAGAGGGTCATTTTCTGAAGCCTCTATAAATACCCATAATGGGATTTCCTGTTTTGCATGGTATTTGGACAGACTGGCCAAATGTGCTGCTCTGTAGTAGTTAGTAAAATTAGGGTATCCCAGGCCTCCTTTATTTTTGGGAAGATGTAGTGTGTGTATAGGTATACGTGGTTTAGAAGAGCCCCATATAAACGAAGTTGCTCTTTTTTGTACTATTCTCAAAAAATAGGAAGGAATTGGAATAGGGAGGACTCTGAATAGATAAAGCAATTTGGGTAGAATAGTCATTTTGATTGCATTAATCTTCCCTATCCAGGATAAAGGAAGTTGCGACCATTGTTTTATTAGATTTGTGATCTGTCTTAATACAGGAGGATAATTGGTTGAGAATAAGTCAGAATGAGATGCTGTTAAATGAATTCCAAGATATGGGATTGATTTTTCTGCCCATGTGAATGGGAGTGCAGCCCTAGCCGGGATCAATGCCATGTTTGTGAGTGAAATATTAAGCACTAGGCATTTCTTAGGATTAATCATAAGGCCGGATAGGGCTGCAAACCCATCAAGAGCTGGTATTAAGTTAGGACCAGAGACCTGTGGTGATGATAGAAAAAGTAATATATCGTCTGCAAATATACATAATTTGTGTGTAATACCTCCTACTTCAATGCCAGTTATAGTTTGGTTTGTTCTGATGTATTGGGCCATGGGTTCGAGTATAAGGGCAAATAATAAGGGAGATAATGGGCAACCCTGTCGGGTACCTCTTTCGATATTAAAGGCTTCAGATTTGTATCCAGCATATTTTATATAGGCTTTGGGTTTATTATATAATGCTTTGATCCATGTTAAAAAGTGGGGTCCAAAACCCCATTTTTGTAATGAATATTGCATATATTGCCAGGATACTGTGTCAAATGCCCTCTTAATATCGAGAGATAGAAAACATAAAGGGATTTTCCGTTTTTTAGCAATATGTGCCAATAACACTGCCCTGCGTATATTATCGCCTGCCTGTCTATTTGGCATGAAGCCTACTTGATCTCTATGTATTAATTTTCCTATAATGCTATTGAGGCGTTTTGCTATTATTTTTGCTAATAATTTAATATCGAGGTTTAACAGTAGGGATGAGCCGAACACCCCCCTGTTCGGTTCGCACCAGAACATGCGAACAGGAAAAAAGTTCGTTCGAACATGCGAACACCGTTAAAGTCTATGGGACACGAACATGAATAATCAAAAGTGCTAATTTTAAAGGCTTATATGCAAGTTATTGTCATAAAAAGTGTTTGGGGACCTGGGTCCTGCCCCAGGGGACATGGATCAATGCAAAAAAAAGTTTTAAAAACGTCCGTTTTTTCAGGAGCAGTGATTTTAATAATGCTTAAAGTCAAACAATAAAAGTGTAATATCCCTTTAAATTTCGTACCTGGGGGGTGTCTATAGTATGCCTGTAAAGGGGCGCATGTTTCCTGTGTTTAGAACAGTCTGACAGCAAAATGACATTTTGAAGGAAAAAACTCATTTAAAACTACCCGCGGCTATTGCATTGCCGACAATACACATAGAAGTTCATTGATAAAAACGGCATGGGAATTCCCCAAAGGGGAACCCCGAACCAAAATTAAAAAAAAATATGACGTGGGAGTCCTCCTAAATTCCATACCAGGCCCTTCAGGTCTGGTATGGATATTAAGGGGAACCCCGGCCAAAATTAAAAAAAAAAAATGACGTGGGGTTCCCCCTAAATTCCATACCAGACCCTTCAGGTCTGGTATGGATTTTAAGGGGAACCCCGCGCCAAAAAAAAAAAAAAAAAACGGCGTGGGGTCCCCCCAAAAATCCATACCAGACCCTTATCCGAGCACGCAACCTGGCAGGCCGCAGGAAAAGAGGGGGGGACGAGAGTGCGGCCCCCCCTCCCTCCTGAACCGTACCAGGCCACATGCCCTCAACATTGGGAGGGTGCTTTGGGGTAGCCCCCCAAAACACCTTGTCCCCATGTTGATGAGGACAAGGGCCTCATCCCCACAACCCTGGCCGGTGGTTGTGGGGGTCTGCGGGCGGGGGGCTTATCGGAATCTGGAAGCCCCCTTTAACAAGGTGACCCCCAGATCCCGGCCCCCCCCGTGTGAAATGGTAAGGGGGTACATAAGTACCCCTACCATTTCACGAAAAAAGTGTCAAAAATGTTAAAAATGACAAGAGACAGTTTTTGACAATTCCTTTATTTAAATGCTTCTTCTTTCTTCTATCTTCCTTCATCTTCTGGTTCTTCTGGTTCTTCTGGCTCTTCTGGTTCTTCCTCCGGCGTTCTCGTCCAGCATCTCCTCCGCGGCGTCTTCTATCTTCTTCTCCTCGGGCCGCTCCGCACCCATGGCATAGGGGGGAGGCTCCCGCTCTTCTCTTCTTCTTTTCTTCTCTTCTGTTCTTCTTCATTTTCTTCTCCGGGCCGCTCCGCAATCCATGCTGGCATGGAGGGAGGCTCCCGCAGTGTGACGGCGCTCCTCGTCTGACAGTTCTTAAATAACGGGGGGGGGCGGGGCCACCCGGTGAACCCCGCCCCCCTCTGATGCACGGTGACTTGACGGGACTTCCCTGTGACGTCACGGGGAATGCCACAGGGAAGTCCCGTCAAGTCACCGTGCGTCAGAGGGGGGCGGGGTCACCGGGTGGCCCTGCCCCCCGTTATTTAAGAACTGTCAGATGAGGAGCGCCGTCACACAGCGGGAGCCTCCCTCCATGCCAGCATGGATTGCGGAGCGGCCCGGAGAAGAAAATGAAGAAGAACAGAAGAGAAGAAAAGAAGAAGAGAAGAGCGGGAGCCTCCCCCCTATGCCATGGGTGCGGAGCGGCCCGAGGAGAAGAAGATAGAAGACGCCGCGGAGGAGATGCTGGACGAGAACGCCGGAGGAAGAACCAGAAGAGCCAGAAGAACCAGAAGAACCAGAAGATGAAGGAAGATAGAAGAAAGAAGAAGCATTTAAATAAAGGAATTGTCAAAAACTGTCTCTTGTCATTTTTAACATTTTTGACACTTTTTTCGTGAAATGGTAGGGGTACTTATGTACCCCCTTACCATTTCACACAGGGGGGGGGCCGGGATCTGGGGGTCACCTTGTTAAAGGGGGCTTCCAGATTCCGATAAGCCCCCCGCCCGCAGACCCCCACAACCACCGGCCAGGGTTGTGGGGATGAGGCCCTTGTCCTCATCAACATGGGGACAAGGTGTTTTGGGGGGCTACCCCAAAGCACCCTCCCAATGTTGAGGGCATGTGGCCTGGTACGGTTCAGGAGGGAGGGGGGGCCGCACTCTCGTCCCCCCTCTTTTCCTGCGGCCTGCCAGGTTGCGTGCTCGGATAAGGGTCTGGTATGGATTTTTGGGGGGACCCCACGCCGTTTTTTTTTTTTTTTTTGGCGCGGGGTTCCCCTTAAAATCCATACCAGACCTGAAGGGTCTGGTATGGAATTTAGGGGGAACCCCACGTCATTTTTTTTTTTAAATTTTGGCCGGGGTTCCCCTTAATATCCATACCAGACCTGAAGGGCCTGGTATGGAATTTAGGGGGACTCCCACGTCATTTTTTTTTTTTTATTTTGGTTCGGGGTTCCCCTTTGGGGAATTCCCATGCCGTTTTTATCAATGAACTTCTATGTGTATTGTCGGCAATGCAATAGCCGCGGGTAGTTTTAAATGAGTTTTTTCCTTCAAAATGTCATTTTGCTGTCAGACTGTTCTAAACACAGGAAACATGCGCCCCTTTACAGACACACTATAGACAACCCCCAGGTACGAAATTTAAAGGGATATTACACTTTTATTGATTGACTTTAAGCATTATTAAAATCACTGCTCCTGAAAAAACGGCCGTTTTTAAAACTTTTTTTTGCATTGATCCATGTCCCCTGGGGCAGGACCCAGGTCCCCAAACACTTTTTATGACAATAACTTGCATATTAGCCTTTAAAATTAGCACTTTTGATTTCTCCCATAGACTTTTAAAGGGTGTTCCGCGGCATTCGAATTTGCCGCGAACACCCCAAATTGTTCGCTGTTCGGTGAACTTGCGAACAGCCAATGTTCGAGTCGAACATGAGTTCGACTCGAACTCGAAGCTCATCCCTATTTAACAGAGAGATAGGCCGATAATTCACACAGGAAGTATCATCAGAAAGGGGTTTTGGGATCATACAAACAATTGCCATTAGTGTTTCTTGCCGAAAAGAATGTCCATCTAGAAGTTTGTTAAAAGTTTCAGTGAGAATGGGAGAGAGTATTTCTGAGAATGTTTTATAGTATAAAGCCGAGTAGCCGTCTGGGCCTGGTCTTTTGTTAAGTTTTAGGTCTTTTATGGCGTTAGCAACTTCATCTATAGTTATAGGCTCATCCAAACTGCTTTTTTGATTCTGAGATAACTCAGGTAAGGTTATTTTTGAGAAGAAGGATTCAGCCTCTGTAGGATTAAATTCATTGTTTGTCTTGTATAAAGTTGCGAGATGTGAGTGAAATTTATGGACTATTTTAACTGGATTACAAGTGTAAACATTTTTTGATAATTTCAAACGTATTGGTTTGAAAGATTTGTTAGTTGAATTTAATGCCCGAGCCAAATATGTACCTGGTTTGTTTGTATTCATGTAGAAATTGTGTTTGGAGCGTTTGAGGGATTTATCAACTGACTCAGTGAGAAATAGATCGTATTCCAATCTAGATTTTTCCAGATGAGATTTTGTACTCTGAGATGGATTATCTTGAAATGATATGTAGGCTGCATTAAAATTGAGTTCTAGTTTTTTTGCTAGATTTTTGCGTTCCCGTTTAAATAGTGCCATTTGTCTTTGTATTGTACCACGCAAGACAGGCTTATGAGCTTCCCACAGTGTTATTGGGGAGATGTCTGTTGTATTATTAATTGATATGTATTCCTTTAAAGCTTGTTCAATGGCCATCTGATGTAGTGGGTGTTTGAGCATTATGTCCGGTAAGTACCACGTTGGGTCATGCGCTTTTGGTATGGCTGAGGCTATAGTAGTGTATACTGCATTATGGTCAGACCACGGAATCGGAATTATATCTGATGCAATAATTTCTGGTATCATTCCTATTGTTAGAAAAATATGATCTATTCTGGTAAAGGTTTGATGAGGGTGCGAGAAATAAGTGAATTTCTTTTTCATTGGGTTACTTTCTCTCCATGAATCTACCAGATTGTATTTGGAAAGAAGTTGAGAAAAAGGTAATCTAGAGGTTATTTTGGATGGTGTAAAAGGTGATTTATCTAGAAATGGGAAGAGGACCTGGTTCGAATCCCCACACATTATCACTGTTCCTATTTTGTGTGTATTAATCACTTGTAATATATGTGAGAGGAATGGTGTAGGTTGTTTGTTAGGAGCGTAGTAGGAAATCACCGTGATTGCTGTATCCATTATATAACCCATGAGTATCAGGTATCTACCTTCTGGGTCTTTAATTTCTGATGATAAGGTGAATGGTGTGGATCGGTGAAATGCAATTAGAGTTCCCCTTTGCTTGGTACAGGCAGAAGCCGTGTAAATTTGTTGATAAAAAGGAGAAATATATTTTGGAGTAGAATCTTTGGTGAAGTGTGTTTCTTGGAGGCATACTATGTGAGCCTTCTTGTTATGGAAAGTACGGAAGGCTTTGGTCCTTTTTTGAGGAACATTTATTCCCTGAACATTCAGGGAAAGTATATTCAGTGGTGCCATGGCAATAGATCAAATAGTTTTGACTTACTTTTTGTTATGCAGAGCTGACTGCGCAGATCAACCTGAGTGGACTGAAGAGATGAATAGATAGAAAAGAAACCAGTGAATTCTGGAGTAAAGAGTAAACAAAAAACATATGAGATTAGATGATACATTGTATAAATTATTTTTTGCAAGTAATCACAATTTACCCGTGAAAGAGAATAAATATCTCTCTCAGGGGAATAAGTACCTTCGTCACACTCCCACATAATATGGTTGGGAGAATGAGGAGGGCTAATGGGGGTACACGGATCTTCCGCTTACAGGAGAGAAGTGCTATGTCAAAAGACATCAAAATGATGTTTCATTAATTGGAGTGCAGAATATAGTTTTTGTTGAAATTATTTATTCCAGGGTGGTTGTATATGGTTAGTCTTGCCCTAGGCTAAATAATTCAGTTAGAAAGGTACTGTTAATAACTTTGGTATTGATGAAGATAGTTTGAATTATTTTGGGATTTTAACCCTTTTAGAGTAAACAATTACATATTTTATTCATATGTAACTGTTTAGATATGTTAACTCATAAAATTGAGGTTGTATTGCTTCAGATTAGAATAAACAAAAACATAATTCTAGGAACTAGTTTTAAGAAAAGAAAGAAAAAGCTTCCATTACTTCTGGATTATTGAACATATTTGTCCTAAAAAGTAATAAATCTATTGTTATTACCTGATAATATATAACTGAACAAGAATTTCCTTATTTCACTTATATATTCTAAGGCTATATGAATCAGAAGTAATAAGAAATATAACTGGAATGTATCATGATCCCACACAGTGTGTGACTATCAGAATGCAGTTACATTCAGTTATAAATATAGGTTTTTTATAGAGAACCATCTCTTAGTATAATAAATGAAGAGATATCAGGAATTAGGATGTCAGTCCATTGAATCTTCTTGGTCCATGGATGATGTGGCATAACGGCCTCTTTTGTGAAAATGATGATTCCCATTTTGTTCTGAAATTTTCTGGGTGCTGCCTGAAGGTGAAGATGACGCCATTCTTCTGCGTGTGGGAGTGTTGCTGCTTGTGGGTTCTGTCAGATTTAATTTTAAAAGGGTTTGTTGTAGTTCATCTGCTGATCTGCTTCTGTAAATTGTACCTTGGTAGTTAAATCTGACTGAAAAGGGGAAGCCCCATTGATACATAATGTTGTGGCGTTGCAGTTCCATTAGTTGGGGTTTCATGGATCGTCTTTTAGTAATAGTAAGTTGGGATAGGTCAGCAAAAATTTGATAATTGTGTCCTTGAAAATTAAGTTCTTTTTTTTCTCTTGCAGCAATTAGTATTTGTTCTTTCGTTCTGTAATAATGAAATTTTGTGATTATATCACGTGGGGGTCCATCTTTCTTTTTGGCTGTGAGGGCTCTGTGTACTCTGTCCAGTTCTAAACGTTCAATAGGGATATCTGGCTTTAGTTCTTGTAATAGAGCAGTAATAGTAGATTGCAGGTCTGTCACAGTTTCAGGTATTCCCCTTATGCGCAAGTTTGAACGTCTGGCTCTATTTTCGTAATCTTCGAGCTTAGTTTGAAGTATTAAATTCTCTTTTTTTAATTGTTCCAATTCTGTTATATTTTCTTGGGTTGTAATTTCAATTTCATCCATTTTTATTTCTAAGGCTGCGGTGCGGTTTCCCAGCTCTCTTATTTCTTTGGTTAGGCTTTTTGTTATTTGGTCTGAGGTTTGTTTTAAAGCCTTATGAAGCATCTTTTCAAATTGTAATAATATTACTGGGCATACTGAGGAGGCTTGTGGAGAAGTTTGTGAGAGGATTTGTTCTGTATCTGACTCAAATGGAGAGTCTTGCTGTGACATTTTCTGTCTGTGAGAGCGCCCTGATGCTGTATCTTGTGAGGTGACTGGAGCTGCTTCAGCTGCAGTGAGTGCCTGTGAGCTCTTTGTGAGGTGATTTTTATTTCTGCCACGGTTTCCTCCCAGTACCATATTTCCTGCCCAAACTTTCACAGTTTGTTCCCTGGGGCAAAAAGGTTCAAATGGATACCTTTTGAGCCTGCAGGCTCCGCTTTGTCCTTCTCTTCTCTCCTCAGCGGTGTGGAGCTCTAACAATGCATGTCTGCTCCGCTAGGCTCTGCCTCCTGCCCCCGTGGTTATTGTTTTTTTAATAAACGTTATTACACTATCCTGAATTATTACATCTTTTCTGGGTCTCGGCTGCTGGGGAATGATTAAGTCCATTGAAAGGGCATCTAAGGCACTTTAATACCAGAAGGCATAGTGGTTGGAGTTCACAGCAAGGACTACTCTGTTTAATAGATTTTGTTTTTTGTTAATTTAATCATTTTTGATTCACTATTTGATTAATGTCCACACATACCATGTATGGTATTTGAGTAGATTAAGAGTGTGTTTTAGCGCCTTACTTTCTGTATATTTTCTGTTTGAAGGTAGTATATTTACTTAAAGGGGCAGCTTCACGTATATATTTATTTTTTTCATTTAGGTTGGCTTTTAACTTTTACTCACAATTGTTTTACTTGTTTGTTATAATGACTCTCTGACTCAATATTTAAAGTTGAACTCTAGCATATAAAAAATACACAGTTGATGCAGCCATGTATTCATAAGCA
The DNA here is from genome assembly GCF_042186555.1 of Aquarana catesbeiana. NCBI lineage: Eukaryota > Metazoa > Chordata > Amphibia > Anura > Ranidae > Aquarana > Aquarana catesbeiana. The sequence goes on from NC_133324.1 coordinate 863,064,931, forward strand.
GACCATCAAAAGTATTTTTTTAAATGTAAGCAGTGTAAGTGACTGAATTTGAGTTGTTATCAGCCTTTTGTAGTCCATGCACAGCAGAGCTCTGACTGGCAGAGGAAGAATTCAATCAGTTTATGTGCTGACAAGGAGCATAACGATAGGAGAAGAAAACAAAGCAACAGAAATTAGAGATAATCACAATGCTGCTTCTCCTTTCACTGTCAATGATGCTGGCCATCCCCAGATGACCCCAGATGTCTCAGTAAAGAGGACCTATCACTGCTCATACTATCACAAGGGATGTCGTCCATCCCTTGTGATACCAATAAAGTGATAAAAATAAACAAATAAATAAAGAGACAGAGTGTAAAAAAAATGTGAATAAAATAAATAATATAAATAAAAAAAAAAAAGTAAAAACACCCCCCATATTTGTGTGGAAAGGCGTAAGTCCCGCACTAAATGGTGTTTGCACCACACATGTTAGGCATTGCCACAAACGTAGGAGTGAGAGCAAAAATTCGAGCACCAGACCTACTATGTAACTCTAAACTGGTAACCTGTAAAGACTTTTAAAGCAACACCTATGGAGATTTTTTAGTACCATTCCATAGTCGTATGCAATATTAAAGAGCAAAATATTTACTCGGTGTAACAGCTTTTATTTTTTACCAAACAAATTGGGTATTATATTGAAAAAGAAGGTTTTCCATGCGGACTCTTTCAGCCAACATGGATCCCTTGCATTATTTTTATTACCTTCTTCTTCCCATGTCCACCCAGTGAACTTCTATGCAAGTACCTTAAAGCCAAATACTATATAGCTCACTAGGTAAAATTATCTGTTTAATTTATGTTCATGCACTGTAATGTAAATACTATGTAACTATATTTATGTTTCAGATAAAAATAAAGTCACCCAAATGTAAACCTCCGCTGATGAAGGAAAATACATACCAATAATTTCTGAAACATGTTGGGTTACATGCTATAAATCTTCATGGACTGACCTCAGCTTGACTCTGACAGTACTTGGATTATTCGCCTTGGGTTTGATATACAGTATCTCACAAAAGTGAGTACACCCTCACATTTTTGTCAATATTTTATTATATCTTTTCATTTGACAACACTGAAGGAATGACACTTTGCTACAATGTAAAGTAGTGCGTGTACAGCTTGTATAACAGTGTATATTTGCTGTTTCCTCAAAATAACTCAACACAGAGCCATTAACCACTTCAGCCCCGGAAAGATTTACCCCCTTCCTGACCAGAGCACTTTTTGCGATACGGCACTACGTCGTTTTAACTGACAATTGCGCGTTCGTGCGACGTTGCACCCAAACAAAATTCACGTCCTTTTTTTTCCCACAAATAGAGCTTTCTTTTGGTGGTATTTGATCACCTCTGCGGCTTTTATTTTTTGCGCTATAAACAAAGAAAGAGCGACAATTTTTAAAAAAAGCTATATTTTTTCGCCTACTGTCAGAAACCATGAAATCAGACCGAGACAGAAGCACAGTTAAATCACACTTGTTTAATAATAAAAGTAAAAAGAACAAATGTAGTCAAAACATAGCCAAAGTTCAGTAACCAGAACAGATAGTCATCCAAGCAGAAGTCAGGGATCAAAGTAGTGGAACAGCAAGCAGAATCTGGAGCCAGAAGGGATGTCAGCAAAGCCAGTCTTTAAATAGGAACGCAGCCGACAGCTGAAATTAGCCGACAGCTGAGCGGCCAGCTCAGAGAAGGAAGGGCTGAGCCCAGCCCTAACAGTACCCCCACCTCAACGACACCTCCCACTTGGAGGACCACCAGGCTTGAGGGGAAAACTACTATGGAAATCACGTAGGAGGACAGGGGCATGTACATCCAAGGATGAAACCCAAGAGCGTTCCTCCGGACCGTACCCTTTCCAATGCACCAGGTACTGTATGCGCCCTACGGTAGTCAACAATGGACTGTACTTCATACTCCTCATGGTACTCAACCTGTACAGGGTGAAGACGTGGCACAGAGGTGGTAAAGCGGTTGCAGACCAAAGGTTTTAATAAGGAGACATGAAATACATTCAAAATACGCATATTAGAAGGAAGGTCTAATGCGTAAGCCACTGGGTTAATCCTGCGAAGGATACGGAAAAGCCCAATAAACCGAGGTGCAAACTTCAGTGAGGGAACACGAAGTCGGAGGTTGCGAGATGACAGCCAGACCCTGTCCCCAGCCTGGTAGGAAGGTGCAGGCAGGCATCTGTGGTCAGCATGGAGTCTGTACCTATCATTAGCATGACGCAAAGCCTCCTGGACTTGTGCCCAAGTGGAACGAAGACCTCCAAGATGCTCCTCTAACACAGAAATACTCTGTGGAACAAACGCGTCAGGCAACATGGAAGGTTGGAAACCATAATTCGCCATAAATGGGGACAATCGGGAAGCAGAATTCAAGGCGTTGTTGTGAGCAAACTCTGCCCACGGTAATAGGTCTGATCAGTTGTTATGATGGTCAGAAATATAGCAACGTAGGAATTGCTCCAAGGATTGGTTGGCTTGTTCTGCGGCCCCATTAGACTGCGGGTGATATGCAGAGGAGAAAGCAAGCTGAATTCCCAACTGTGCACAAAAGGTTTGCCAGAACCGGGACACAAACTGACTACCCCTGTCTGAGACAATCACCTTGGGTAGCCCATGTAAGCAAAAGGTCTCCCGAGCAAAAATGGAAGCCAGTTCCTTAGAAGTGGGCAACTTCTTAAGTGGAATACAATGACACATCTTCGAGAACCGGTCAACCACCATAAGGATAACAGTGTTGCCTTGGGAGACAAGTGGGTCCAGGACCTCTCTCCATTGGGTATGGATTGTAGGAGGCCCACTGGAAGGTGTCGTGGAGTCTTACTCTGAGCACACATGGAACAGGCAGCTACGAAGGCAGTTGCATCAGCACGTAGACTAGGCCACCAGAATTGTTGGGAAATGGCCCAAACAAGTTGATTCTTCCCAGGGTTGCAAGCTGCCTTGGGAGAATGGTAAGTCTGGAGCACGGCAGTACAGAGACTCTCTGGGACAAAGCAGGTTTCTCAGGAGGAGCATGGACACGAGCAGCAAGAATTTTGTCACCCAAAGGAGACATGAGACTGATGCGAACCGTAGCCAGAATATGATCAGGAGGAATCACAGGAACCGGAACTGACTCCAACTTGGAAGTGGAGGAAAAATGTTGTGACAAGGCGTCACCCCTTACATTCTTAGTACCGGGTAAGAATGAGACAATGTAATTGAAGACATCGCTAAAATCGCGGTACTCCTCCAGCAGGGAAGAGAGTGAAGAGGTGCACAGGACCTTGGCTACCTTCTGGAAGCATGTCTCACTGCATTGTGGTGACCAGGAGAGAACCTCAGCACGGAGCCAATCAAAAGAGGGGTTGTGCCTCTTGTAACCAAGAATAACCAATAACCAGCGGAAACTTAGGTGAGGAAATAACTTGGAATTGGATTATCTCATGGTGAAGAGCCCCTACAGCCATGGACAACGGAACCATCTCATAAGCCACATGGGCAGGCTGTAGAGGTCTCCCGTCAAGAGCCTCAATGGCAAGTGGAGTGTCATGCAGCTGCAGCGAAATTGAGTGCTTCGATACAAAGGCAGCATCAATGAACAGGCCTGCAGCTCCAGAGTCGATTAGAGCCTGTACTCAGCCCAAGAAAGGGTGACCGAAACCAGGGGCTTATCCTTCTGGATAACTGGGCACGAAACAACGTCACCTAAAGTCTGTCAGTGACAGGACCTCAAGTTTCGGGCGTTCCCTGGACGAGTAGGACAAGACTTCAAAAAGTGACTTACCTGGCCACAATAAAGGCACAATCTCTCCTTCCTCCTAAAGGTTCTCTCATCCGCAGAGAGACGCCCAAGTGCATGGGTTCATCTTCACTGACCGACTCGGTACAAGGAGGCATGGGAGGTGAGGGAGGCACGGGTGGGACTGCAAAGCTCGGAGGCAAATGTCCAGGAGGCTTCCGCAATCGCTCCTTAAAAGAGAGTCTCTGGAGTCAATGAGGATGGCAAATGTGATCAACTTCTTCAGCTCAGTAGGTAAATCTCGGGCTGCTATCTCATCCGAGAGACCATGAGAAAAAGCAGCCACGAGGGCCTCATTGTTCCAAGTGACCTCTGCTGCCAGAGTATGGAATTCAATGGTGTAGTCGGCAACAGTTCTCGTACTCTGTTTGATGGACATGAGGCACTTGGCAGCAGAAGCGGAGCGTGCGGGAACATCAAATACCCTTTTAAAGGAGCCCACAAACTCAGGGTGATTCAAGACAATAGGTTTTTGTGTCTCCCATAGAGGGTTTGCCCAGGCCAAGGCTCTCAGAAAGCAAAGATATCACGAAACCTACTTTGCTTCTGTCCGTAGGAAACGCCAGGGGCAGCATCTCAAAGTATATCTCAACCTGGTTGAGAAATCCTCTGAATTGAACTGGATTACCCCCAAATCAATGGGAAAGTGGTGCAGAACCATACATACCTCTGATAGAGGTATTACTCAAGGTGGGTGCCTGCACAGAGACTGGCGCAGCAGCAGGGACGGCCTCTTGTACCGGAGCAGCCACAGTGGGAGATTCCAGGTGAGCCGTGTGACTCAGGAGCATTTGTAATGCTATGGCAAACTGATCCATGCGATTTTTATCGTGACTGCAACATTTCGGCGGACACTTTTGACACTATTTTGGGACCATTGTCATTTATACATCAAACAGTGATTACTGTGTAAATGACACTGGCAGGGAAGGGGGCACTAGGAACACTAGGAACACTAGGGCGCGATCAAGGTGTTAACTGTGTTCCTCACTGTGTTCTAACTGTAGGGAGGATGGGCTTACTAGAACATGACAGAGATCACTGCTCCCGATGACAGGGAGCAGTAGCTCCCTGTCATGTTGCTAGGCAGAACAGGGAAATGCCTGGTTGAGTCCGCAGGACCAGCAGGCACGCAGCGCGTGGCAGGCGCACCAGAGCTCCGCCGGCAGCACGCACGCGCCCACTAGCCCACAATTTAAAGGGGACATACAGGTACGCCCATTTGCGCAGCGGTGCCATTGTGCCAACGTACATTGTCGTGTGCTGGTCGGCAAGCGAATAATGTCTAAACCGCTGGCAACAAAAGTGATTACACCCTTAAGTGAAAATGTCCAAATTGGGCCCAAAGTGTGAGTATTTTGTGCGGCCGCAATTATTTTCCAGCACTGCCTTAACCCTCTTGGGCATGAAGTTCACCAGAGCTTCACAGGTTGCCACTGGAGTCCTCTTCCACTCCTTCATGACAACATCATGAAGCTGGTGGATGTTAAAGACCTTGCGCTCCTCCATCTTCCGTTGGAGGATGCCCACAGATACTCAAAACAGTTTATGTCTGGAGACATGCTTGGCCAGTCCATCACCTTTACCCTCAGCTTCTTTAGCAAGGCAGTGGTCGTCTTGGAGGTGTGTTTGAGGTCATTATCATGTTGGAATATTGCCAAGTCTCCGAAGGGAGGGGATCATGCTCTGCTTCAGTCACACAGTACATGTTGACATTTATGGTTCCCTCAATGAACTGTAGCTCCCCAGTGCCGGCAGCACTCATGCAGCCCCAGACCATGACACTCCCACCAATATGCTTGACTGTAGGCAGGACACACTTGTCTTTGTACTCCTCACCTGGTTTCCGCCACACACGCTTGACACCATCTCACCCAAATTTATATTGATCTCATCAGACCACAGGACATGGTTCCAGTAATCCGTGTCCTTAGTCTACTTGTCTTCAGCAAACTGTTTGCAGGCTTTATTGTGCATTATCTTTAGAAGAGGCTTCCTTCTGGGATGACAGCCATGCAGACTAATTTGATGCAGTGTGCGATGTATGGTCTGAGCACTGACAGGCTGACCCCCCACCCCTTCAACCTCTGCAGCAATGCTGGCAGCACTCATATGTCTATTTCCCAAAGACAACCCCTGGATATGACACTGAGCACGTGCACTCAACTTCTTTGGTCGACCATGGCGAGGCCTGTTCTGAGTGGAACCTGTCCTGTTAAATCACTCAGCTCAGTTTCAGGTTCTTGGCAATCTTCTTATAGCCTAGGCCATCTTTATGTAAAGCAAAAATTCTTTTTTCCAGATCCTCAGAGAGTTCTTTGCCATGAGGTGCCATGTTGAAGTTCCAGTGACCAGTATGAGAGAGTGAGAGCGATAACACCAAATTTAACACACCTGCTCTCCATTCAAACCTGAGACCTTGTAACACTAATGAGTCACATGACACCAGGAGGGAAAATGGCTAATTGGGCCCAATTTGAACTTAGGCGTGTACTCACTTTTGTTTCCAGCGGTTTAGATATTAATGGTTGTGTATTCAGCAAATTTACACTATTATACAAGCTGTACACTCACTACTTTACATTGTAGCAAAGTGTAATTTCTTCAGTGTTGTCACATGAAAAGATATAATAAAATATTTACAAAAATGTGAGGGGTGTACTAACGTTTGTGATATACTGTATATGTATCAGTTGGTTCATTGTATACGTTGTATATTTTAATATCATTGTCTATGGCTATGTTCACAAATTTTATCATAACGTGTACTCAATAAAAGTGGCACCCTATTGCCTTTTACTTACTCCACTACCTCTATTTCTGCCTTAAGTCCGAGGGGGCTGCCTCTCAGTTGCACTTTCTGCATATTTTTCTCTCTGCATTTAGGATGTTGGCAGTTCCACGCAATTGGATATGGATGTCCCAAAAATGATAACTGTCCCATTCCTATTCGACTCAGCAGGGGATCTGTCCCATGTTGACATAAAGCGAAGGATGGCCACTTGAAAAGAGCCGTAGGGTGACAAGGCAAGATAGCAATGGGGGAGATAGACAAAGGTGTGTCACCCTATAAAAGGAAGTGCCTGAAGAAGAACCTTCATGACAGTATTAACCCGTTCAGCCCTGGAAGGATTTGCCCCCTTCCTGACCAGAGCACTTTTTACAATTTGGCACTGCTCTGCTTTAACTGGTAATTGCAACGCTGTACCAAAACAAAATTTGCATCCTTTTTTTTCCCACAAATAGAGTTTTCTTTTGGTGGTATTTGATCACCTCATTTGGTTTTTATTTTTTGTGCTATAAACGAAAAAAGAGCAAACATTTTGAAAAAAATTATATTTTCTAGTTTTTGTTACAAAAAAATACAATAAACTCAATTTTAGTCATACATTTAGGCCAAAATGCTTTCAGCCACATGTCTCGGGTTAAAAAAAAATTAATAAGCCTATATTTATTGGTTTGCGCAAAAGTTATAGCGTCTACAAACTAAGGTACATTTTCTGGAATTTACGCAACTTTTATGCCGCGTACACACGGTCGGACTTTTCAGCTACAAAAGTCCAACGGACGCTGACGGACTAAAGCTGGCTGGTAATCCGATCGTGTGTGGGCTTCTCCGGACTTTCAACGTACTTTTTTAGACTCAAATCCGACGTACTTTAGATTTGAAACATGCTTCAAATCTTTACGTCGTAACTACGACGGACCCCGAAGTCCGCTCGTCTGTATGCTAGTCCTACGGACAAAAAAACGACGCATGCTCATAAGCAAAAACTAAACGGAAGCACTCGGTCTAGTAAAACTAGTGTTCGTATTGTAGGTAGCACATTCATCACGCTGCAAAATCTGTGATCGTTGAATGCAGCGCATTTTATTTCTTCTTTACGAATGCTCTAAAGAACGAAGGTGTTTTGCTGTTCATAATCAGAGTTCTCCCAAACTGATTTCTGGATTCTTTTTCTCTTTGATCTCATGAATGATATAGTATGCTTTTTAAAAACAATGTTTCCATACTAATAATACTTTTTCCCTTTTTTTTTTTTTTTTTTAGGTTTGTAAAGTTACCACAAAGAACCCATTATTCTATTTTTTTTTTCTAGTGATTATTTTTTAGTTTTTAGATAAAGTTAACCCAAAGCACCGTTTTTGGTTATGTAGATTTTTTTATTTTCAAGACTTACCACTTGAACATTATTAACATTAGTAATGTATTTTTGGTGTGTTTTTTTCAAACTCAATGAGATTGTTGTCCCTTGTTAATTTAACATTGTGTGTAAAATCAATGATTTAAAAGAAAACACATAAAGTCTTTTGCTAAACTCAAAAAAGATCCATTTATTCATGGTCAAAATAAAATAAAGAGGAAGTCAACGCTGGAAAAAGTCGGTGTACAAGAAAATTGGGATCTTGCGGAGTCCATATAAGAGGGAGCACAATCTGGTCCAAGAATCCCAGAGATCAACAGCACCAGCAGATGATCTAGATGTCCCCAGACTGTGGTCCTACAACAGCCTGCATCTTCTGTCAGACCAGACTGAACCCAGGTCATCACTTTCTTCTCTTCCCTGCAGCCTTTCCTCCACGCTGCCCTGCAGCCTTCCCTGTAGCCTTCTTTTGAGGCTGTGGCTCTGGTGTTTCAGTTGTGGCAGGAGGAGGAGGAGGAGGAGGGGGGGCTGCCTCATGTAGTTGGGTGTTTCGTGTTAGCGTGCCCTGCAGCCCCTTATGGATTGTTTCCCCAAATAGGCGCTCACAAATGAGGCGCTGCTCCCAATCCATCTGAAGAAGCCTGCTGGCTAAGTAGCAGCCATAGGATTCTTCCACTTCGGGGGGGCTCCTTAAAAAACGGGTGGCCTCTTGCATGAGGCGCAGGGATGCGTCCTGTGTGACCATCCCCTTCCTGGCCCTTTTTTTGGGAAGGTGGAGGGGAGGCACTTGGGATTCGGTCAGGCTCCTACTGGGCCCAGCCACCTCACTTGGCCCAGCCACCTCACTTGGCCCAGCCACCTCACTGGGAGCAGCCACCTCACTGGGAGCAGCCACCTCCTGCCTGACACTGGGCCCAGCCTCCTCCAGGATGATGGTGAATCCGGCCTCCTCCAGGCTGTCCATGGGCCCGGTCTCCTCCTGCCTGCCACTTTCCCCACATTCCTCCTGGATGGACTCATCCTGTGTATAAAAAAAGGACAATAGTTTTAGTATATTTTTTTGGGTTCATCAATGACACACAGTTTGCTTCTCATGAATAGCATATTCAATGTGAATACATCTCTTTAATAAAAGAGTCTAATCAGACACCCTAATTATTTCAAGCAGGTGCCAAACATATTTAGCCACTACTGTCAATTGATATGTATACACAATTTAGAGTGCAAAATTATTTTAGACAATTATAACATCCAGTTAACATCATTAATATTAGTACAGTAAATATTTGTTAAAATAATTTACCTGACTCCAGATGGTCATATCCGGTTCATCCAGGATGGAAGACCCAGCTTGCTCCTCATCAGCCTCTGCTGGGGTGGAGGGAAGGGTGGAGGGAAGGGTGGAGGGAAGGGTTGAAAGTGATGCCCTGGCTTCATTCTGGTCATTAAGAAAACGGAGTTGATTGTAGTACCACAGCCTGGGTACATAAACATCATCTGCTGATGCTCCTGATCTCCTTGATTCCTGGATCTTCTTATGCTCCCTCTTATACATGTTCCTCAAGACCCCAATTTTCTTGAGCAATGTCTCCATTGTTGCTTCCGGGATGGTCGCCTGGACAAAGGACAGAAGTCTCTCCAGCGTTGACTTCCTCACATGCTTTGCATAATACTGAGGGTGTTTCACCTCCCACAAATTCCTCATCTCTCGATATTTAGAAATAAAAGCTGTAAGGAACTCTGGATCCTTAAATAGGGGATTCATTATATCTGGAAAAGATAAAGTCACAAGACAAAAAACACTTATTATAGGTTTCTGCTAACCCCTCATCATCTTCTCCCTATGTAGGCCTCATCAATCTATCAAGCCATATAGGCCGCTTGCTACAAAGTCATGACCATAAAACCCAAAAAAAATATTTAAAATTACCTTCGTTTTGTAACGTCCTGGTCCACTATCACCTACGCACAGAACGTACGTACGACACGTGCGCAAGGGCCCTCTTTATACACTACGCATGTGTGAAACTCCGCCTGCGTCGCCCGCCCCTGACGTTCGAAATTAACTCATGTTCTCCGCCCCCTAATTCGACGCACAGAACGTACGTACGACATGTGCGCAAGGGCCCTCTTTATACACTACGCATGTGTGAAACTCCGCCTGCGTCGCCCGCCCCTGACGTTCGAAATTAACTCATGTTCTCCGCCCCCTAATTCGACGCACAGAACGTACGTACGACACGTGCGCAAGGCCCCTCTTTATACACTACGCATGTGTGAAACTCCGCCTGCGTCGCCCGCCCCTGACGTTCGATTTTAACTCATGTTCTCCGCCCATTTTTAGTTACGGCGCGTAGTGGGGTAAATAATGGCGGAGACACCTGACATGTTGACTACCTCAGGTAGTGGAAACAGCCCGGAGGCTGGAACGTCAACCAAATCTGTGAGGCCTAGATTTAAGGCCTCTAATATGAGTTTTAAAGAGATGGTGGAGATGGTGGCCATTCTTCACAAAGACGACTATGATGGGAAGTATGGGCCGTACGCACGGCCAAATTTGCGCAAGGCCAAAATAATGGCGAAGGTCGTGGACACTTTGCAGGCATCTTTTGGGGTACAGCGCTCCAGAGATCAACTTCGAAAAAGATGGTCTGACCTGAAACTCAGGGAGCCGGATCAATACAGACGGATCCGGAAAGTGCTGAAAAAAAGTAAGTACTTGTCGTGTTTTTCTCTTGTGTTTATTACCTTGTATACTGCTCCATGTGCTTTTCCTTCCTATACGATTTTTTTGTTCATCGTTTCAAACGATCTTTTAATAAACCTCGTTACATATCTATAGATACATCTATCTATATATATATATATATATATATATATATATATATATATATATATATATATATATATATAAAAAGATATATATATATATATATATATATATCTATATATATATAGATATATATATATTATAGATATAGATATAGATATATAGATATATATAGATATAGATATATAGATATAGATATAGATATAGATATATATATATATATATCTATATATATATATATAGATATATATATATAGAGAGATATATATATAGATATAGAGAGAGAGAGAGAGAGAGAGAGAGAGAGAAATATATATAGAGAGAGAGAAATATAGAGATAGGTAGATAGATAGATATAGAAATGTAAAACATTCTTTTTGAATATTTTAAGTTATCTTTTTTTTTTTCTTTACATTTAGTTAGATATTTATAGATTTTGTTCCAGATATAGAGAGAGAGAGAGAGAGATCAAAAGATTATTAACTATATTTTGAGATATTGATATCTAGATATCTATCTATCCGATATGTCTTTATAATTTTAAATATTGAGGTAAAATAGGAACTCTACACAAACCACTTCACTACAAATGTTGGAAAATTACTATGTACTAAAATATCTGTGTGCTAAGTAGATTAATAATTTTTTGTTTCACATAGGGGAAAAATCACTCAGCCAACAAGAAGACAGTCCACCCCAAGCCAAACATGATTGGGAAATCAGCCCAAGCCCCACTGAGGATGTGGAGGAAGGAGAGGTGGGCGACATGGGCACCCCACCAGGTGAGTGTCTGACACACCAGCTTACGGTAATCTATGCATGGCTGCCTTTTGTTTAATGTAATTTTTCTACTCTATTTTAGGGGATCTGGTTGTGCTTGATTCAAGCAACAGTGCCACCCCCGAGGATGTGGAGGAATTATGCTACATGGGCACCCCACCAGGTCAGTGTCTGAGACAACAGCTTTATTATGGTAAGGTAAACTATGTATGTGTGCATATTTCTAAATACATTTTTTGGTTTCATTCCACTTTAGGTACAAGAAGTGACTATTTCACCTCAGAAAGTGCCCAACGGCTAATTGGTCAAATAATGGCCTGGAATAAGGACATCGATGAAATGCGTAATCGGCTGGATCGTATGCAGCAGGAAATGAAGGACATGATTGATGTTTTGGGTCGAATCTAAATGCCCTTTTTGAAACCCCAAAACATCGATCATGTCCTTCATTTCCTGTTTTGCTGACCCCATTCTGGGCCTTCTCTTTATTTTTTTGGCTGAACATAAATGGCTGTTTAACCTAATTTAAAAAAGGAGGGCTGTTTCTCGAAAATACATAAAAAATCCACAAAAAAATAAAACTTGATTTTCTCAAAAACCAAAAAAAAAAAAATAAAACTTGATTTAAAAAAAACAAAAAAAATAAAAAACTTGATTTTCAAAAAACCAAAAAAAAAAAAAAAAAACTTGATTTTAAAACAAAAAAAAAAAAAAAAATTGATTTTCTCAAAAACCAAAAAAAAAAATAAAACTTGATTTAAAAAAACCAAAAAAAATAAAAAACTTGATTTTCAAAAAACCAAAAAAAAAAAAAAACTTGATTTTAAAACAAAAAAAAAAAAAAAACTTGATTTTAAAAAAACCAAAAAAAGTAAAAAACTTGATTTTAAAAAACAAAAAAAAAAATAAAAAAAAAAGCCTGTTTGCGAAAATCAAAAAGCCAAAAATATTTTTTTTGTGGATTAGGTAGAAATATTTAAATATAATTATATTTTTCAAAATTATTAAGATATCATTATATTTTTGTCTATGAACATTTTATACTAAATGCAGAACTGAATGCATAAGAACCATTAATAAAAACATCTCCTTATAGGAATTAAATAAATGTGTGGTTTGTTATTTCAATGCTCAGTATCAGTTTGGTTATAATTGTCAAAAAGTTGTTTACAGTGGCAATGGAGCTTATTTAGACATTTAAAATGAAAATACAGTTGGCACTACAACTGCTCGACCATAACCTAGGAGAAAGCCCAAAAGAAAGGCAAGCAATAAATATAATTCAAGATTTCATCAATATTTTTTTTATTGTAAAAAATTAAATATCCTGGCCCATTGCAATGGCCCCCCTACCCATAAAATAATTAACATATTGCTGTCTAACTTGACGGGCACTTTGGGGGGCCAAGCCAGTACGGACAGTATCCAGGCCCGTAAGGTTGTCATCTATAAGTCCGGCCTCAGGCCCAACTGTGCCTATATAATTCTGAGAATGTTTGTTTAAAAAGTTGTGCAGAATGCAGCACGATAAAATTATAAAATTAAGTTTGTATTCCGCCAAATTAATGGCTGTTTGAAACAGGCGGAACCGGCTGGCCAGAATTCCAAACGCATTCTCAACCACTCTTCTAGCTCTGGCCAGCCGGAAATTAAAAACCCTCCTCTCCGGGGTGAGGGTTCTTTGGGGGAATGGCCTCATGAGGTGCTTGCTCAGAGCAAAGGCTTCATCGGCAATGAAGACAAAGGGGAGTCCTTCCACATTATCCGCATCAGGTGGCAATCCCAGGCCACCACTCTGGAGACGCTGGCAGAACTCCGTCTGGGCAAATACTTCTCCATCCGACATCCGGCCATTCTTCCCCACGTCCACATATAAAAATTCATAGTGTGCCGACACCACCGCCATTAAAACAATACTGTGGAACCCTTTATAATTGAAATAGTATGATCCCGAATGGGGTGGTGGCACGATGTGGACATGTTTCCCATCTATAGCCCCTCCACAATTGGGAAAGTCCCAACGGCTGGCAAAATGGGATGCCACGGTCTGCCATTCCTGTGGCGTTGAAGGAAACTGGGGAATCAAACAAGAAAACCAAAATCAATTAATTTGGAAGCTAACATTGCAAGAAAATTAGACAATTAAAAACATTATTCCCCAACATCAGTATAACATTAAATAATTTAATTCTTCTGGAATAACTAATATGGAAAGGCACACTTATCAGATTGCTCACCCCCTCTGATGGAACATTGATTACCTTTTAGGGGGTTGTGAAATCCCTAAAAAAGATTACTTTTAGGACACGCAGGAATTTAGGGACTAAAAAGGCTACAAGACTGCAGTTGTCACACTCTGCAGGTGCAGTTGCTAACCAGCTTACAGTAAATGAGGTAATGTAAAAAGGCATTCATGTTGCAAGGAGTACACAATCACATGCAAGGGCAATTAATGAAAACACTTTGAGGCTTGCATATGATTTGATGATGGAAATCAGCAGAGCTTCTGCTCATTTACTAAAGCACTGGAACAAATGCACTTGTAGAGTGCACATGCATTTTGCAAAGTGCAACATATATTTGCTTTAGACAAATCAACACCACAGAACATTCAAGCAAATTTTTACGAGGGTGGGGGGGGGGTTGGGAAATCTAGCTAATTGCTAATTAGCAGCACACTATTTGGAGTGAGTTTAGGTGGGGGGGGGGGGGGTTGTGAAATCTAGCTAATTGCTAATTATAAGCACACTAAATACACTCAAACAAAATACATTCAAAATGAGTAGACTAGGTGGATATGTTCCCATCACTGCATGCTGGGGAGGTTATTGAAGGAAAATATACATGCATGACAAAAAATAACAGGAAAAAAATCCAGCATGTGTGAGGATAAAAAGGGGACATTCACACTATATTGCAATGATGGTAAGTAGTGTTTGAAGCAAGAAATACATTACATTATCAAAGATTACATAAAAGAACATGTGATGCTAATAAAAGAAAAATATCTTACCTTAATATAGTCCTTCTGCAGGACCTGGATGATGGCAGAACAGGTCTCTGGGATAATGATCCCCAGAGCCTGGGGGGAGATGCCTGTCGAGAACTTAAGGTCCTGCAGGCTTCTCCCTGTGGCCAAATACCGCAAGGTAGCGACCAGCCTCTGCTCCGGAGTGATGGCTTGCCTCATGCAGGTATCCTGCCTGCTGATATAGGGGGTCAGCAAAGCCAACAAACGGTCAAAAACGGGGTCCGTCATCCGGAGAAAGTTCCTGAAATCCTCAGGATTATTCTCACGGATCTCATGGAGCAAAGGCATGTGACAGAACTGGTCACGCTGAAGCAACCAATTCTTGGTCCATGAACTCCTCCTCGCCCTGTTCATGGACTGGTCTTGGGCTGAAGAATAAACTACAGCACCAAACACATACAATGCACGAGCTCGACGACGAGTACGTACAGGTAACATGGTTTCAAAACGGTCGGCTGGTCAGAACGCACTAAACAGAACGCACTGAAGAACAGCAAGGCCTGTGAAGAGCGACCTGAAAATCAGAAACGAGCGGCCAATAAAACAAAGATTTCTCAATGCCAACTGACCAAACGCACTGAAAAGCAGATACAAACCTAACAAGCACAGACTGACAACAGTTAAAACGAACTGAAAAATACGAGTCTCACAAGCACGAATCGTCTCTCACCAAACTTCTACTAACACGAGATAAACACGAGATTAGCAGAAGGAGCCCAAAGGGTGTCGTACGGGCTATTGAACTTCCGTTTTATAGTCTTGTCGGACTTGGTGTACGTCACCGCGTACTAGGCTGTCGTACTTTTGTGTGGTCGTGTGTAGGCAAGTCCGTTCGTAAGAAAGTCTGCCGCAAGTCCGCCGAAGGTACGCCGGAAGTATGTCGGACAGGCTGTCTGACTTTTGTAGGTGAAAAGTCCAACCGTGTGTACGCGGCATTAGTTTATGACTGCCTATCTCATTTCTTGAAGTGCTATAATGGCAGGGCACTACAATACCCCCCCCAATGACCCCATTTTGGAAAGTAGACTCCCCAAAGAATTTGCTGAGAGGCATGATGAGCACAATGAATCATTGAATATTTTATTTTTTTGTCACAAGCGATTGAAAAATTACAAAAAAAATTACACAAAGTTGTCACTGAAAATATATATTGCTCAAACATGACATGGGCATATGTGATATTACACCCCAAAATACATTCTGCTGCTTCTACTGAGTACAGGGATACCACATGTGTGGGACTTTTTCGGAGCCTAGTACAGTACCTCGAAAACCAAGCACCAGCTTCCACCTTCAGGCTTTCTAAGGGCGTAAAATTATGATTTCACCCCTCACTACCTATCACAGTTTCGGAGGTCCTGAAATGTCAAGATAGAACAAACCCCCCCCAAATGATCCCATTTTGGAAAGTAGACACCCCAAAGTATTTGCAGAGAGGCATGTTGAGTTCATGGAATATTTTTTATTTTGCCACAAGTTTCGGGAAAATGACAAAAACATTTTTTTTTTTTCACAAAGTTGTCACAAAATGATATACTGCTCAAACATGCCATGGACATATGTGAAATTACGCCCCAAAATACATTCTGCTGCTTCTCCTAAATACAAGGATACCACATGTGCGAGACTTTTTATTTTATTTTTTACACTGTTACTTTCTTTTCATTTTTTAATCATTTTTATTGTTATCACAAGGAATGTAAATATCCCCTATGATAGCAATAGATAGTGACAGGTACTCTCTTTAAAAAAAATTGGTGTCTATTAGACTCTAGATCTCTCCTCTACCCTCAAAGCATCTGACCACACCAAGATCGGTGTGATAAGATGCTTTTCCCAATTTCCCAGTGGCGCTGTTTATATCCAGTGAAACCGAAGTCATAAAATGCTCATAGCTTCCAGTTTCTTAGGCCATAGAGATGATTGGAGCTGCTCTGGTCTTCGATCAGCTCTATGGTCAGCTGGCAGAACCACTGGCTGTAGTCTCAGGATCCCCAGTGGGACAGGAGAGAAGGAAAAAACCACAGAAGATGGCAGGAGGGGGGGATGTTCCCTCCTACTGCTTGTAAAAGCAGTCTAGCAGCTAATTAGCCACTAGGATTGCTTTTACATGAAAGCTGACCGCTGGCTGAAAAGAACGATACCAAGATGATACCTAAATCTGCAGGCATCATTCCACTCAAAATTCAGCAACATACCAGTACGTTGTTGGTCCTTGTTGGGCATATATTGTAATGTTCTTTTTTTTCATGGAATCTGTGGGCTGAACGATTAGTGGGTATGCCCACCATTAGAATACCGCCCTGCATCCACCAACTTCTAATGATGGGCATACGTGCACCGTTTTTTTTTTAACTGTGGTGGTGAAATCACCTCCTACAGTGCTGGAGTCGCTGATTTACGTATCGTGAGAGACAACGCTGTTGCTGTCAAGATAAATAAATCAGTGCTGCAGCTGAATGGCATACCTGAAAAACAAACAAAGGTAACAATAAAACATTAACTCAATAAAACAACTTTTTTAATTGTAATCTGTGCCAAAAAAAGAGTAAAAAATATATGCTGAAGCATGGGGGCAATCCGCCCCTAATGTTAGGGGCAAATCGCCCCTCCACCCCTGCCCCCATGCTTCGGCATGTATGCTCTTTTTTTCAACTGTGGTGGTGAAATCACCTCCTACAGCGCTGGAGTCGCTGATTTACGTATCGTGAGAGCAAACGCTGTTGCTGTCAAGATAGGTAAATCAGTGCTGCAGCTGAATGGTATACCTGCAAAAAAAATGATTAACAATAAAACACAGTAAACAGTAAAGTATAAAAAAATTACATAACTGCAAAGCAAACGTGATAAAACATAGTAACAATAAAACATTGCAGTTAAGCATAAAATACAGTAAAACAGAGCAGAACAATAGAGAGAGAATAGAGAGAGAAGAACAAGAAAAACGCAACTATTTTTGGCTTTTTTATTTGATATTATATATATATATATATATATATATATATTACACTTTTTTGTAACTGTAAGGATTCCAGGTTTGGGTCTCTCAAAATGCGATGGCATCTTTGGAGACCCTGTGAAAGTGTGTCCTATGACTGTGCAGTGCTGTACCCTATGCTAATACTCCACTAGTGTGTGGTAGCATTGGAAACATTCACTGATGCAGAGACCAGGTTGATCAGGACAGGAGGGACAATAAAAGCGGGTGTCACGCCTGTATCCCGGTTTCCTACAGACACGACATCTTCTTTGGGGGGTTTGTTGGGTAGGGGTACCACGGAGGACATACGGAAAATGCCTCTCATGCAGTCAGCTCACTGCATTTGCATTGGGAAGTTGGGGCACAGCACCGGAAACAGAAGGGCTGTGATGACCTCTTCCTGGAATTTTAGGAAGGATCCAGTTCGTCCTGACCCCTTGTATAGCACATAAGCGTTCAGCAGAGCCAATTGAAATAGGTATACAGACACTTTTTTGTACCAGCGTCTGGCTCTATGGGCAATTTAGTACGGCGCCATTAACTGGTCGTTGAGATCCACCCCTCCCATATTAAGGTTATATTAGTGGACACAGAGGGGTTTCTCCACAACACCAGTCACCGTTGGAATTTGGACTGTCACATCTGCATGAAGGGAGGACAGAACGAAAACAATTTGTGAATCCCTCCACTTCACTGCGAGCAAATTATTACATCTCAAGCAGGCTCTCTCCACCAGCCTAAGACGGGAATCTATAAGCCGCTGGGGTAAGCCCCGGTGATTAGATCGCACGGTGCCAAATGCACCAATTTCACAATCAAAAAGGTGACTAAAAAGTGGCATACTTATGTAATAATTGTCCACATACAAGGGGTACCCCTTTCCGAATAAGGGTGACACCACACAACCTTACCAGCACTCCCTATGTAGTCTGGGCAGTTCTCCGGCTCCACGTAACTATCTTTTCCCTCGTAAACCATAAAACTATATGTATAGCCTGTTGCCCTGTCACAGAGCTTATACAACTTGACCCCATATCTGGCACGCTTGCTGGGAAGATACTGTTTGAAAGACAAATGGCCAGAAAACTTAATCAGGGACTCATCAATGCAGACAACTTGATTGGGAGTAAACAAAGTGTTTACTGCAAACTGTTGGTCGAAGTGGTTTACGAGGGGCCGAATTTTGTAGAGCTGATCAAATCCAGGGTCACCCTGAGGACGACAGAGTTCATTGTCGTTAAAGTGCATAAATCGCAAGATCTGCTCGTATCTGGCCCTGGTCATGGATGCAGAGAACACGGGCATATAGTGAATTGGGTCAGTGGACCAATATGACTGCAACTCACTCTTTTTAGTTATGCCCATGAGGAGGGATAGGCCCAGGAAGGTTTTAAATTCGGAAACCGTAATAGGTTTCCAATCTCTGCAAGGGTCAACTGGGGATTAGCGTTGATGAATTGACCAGCATACAAATTGCTTTGGTCCACAATAGATCTTTAGAGATCTTCCGTGAAAAACAGCGAATACAAATCAAGCAACTTAAAATTAACTGTTTCCACCTGAATTCCAGGTTGGCAAGTGAATGGGGGAAGTACGGGTTTCTTCAGAAGTGGTGGGCTCCCAATTAGGATTGGCAAATGCAGCAGGAAGGGCACTATGGGCTCGACGGGCCTGTGTTTGTCTTCTTGGTAGCTGCAGGACACTACTTGTGCTAGCCACCGCACCAGCTTGAACTGCACTTATGGGACTCACCACATCACCACGTGATACTGCAGTGCTGGTTTGACTACGACCAGGGTGTACTAGGCAGCTGGTGCTTGCCAGTTCACCAGAAGGATAAGCAGCACTAGTACTGCTCCAATATGAGAGCCCTGCGGTTCTTGCACCTCAACAACAGCAGAAGAATGTTGTCGGGTACACCTGACCTTGGCAGGGACCACTACTCCATTGTTGGAGCTATCTGTCAAGGTGCCGCTGCTGTCTACAGGATCGTATTCTGAGCCTGAATCTGACAGATGGGTGACTTCCTCTTCACTCTCATCTGCCATGCTCAGAAACGTGTAGGCCTCTCCACCATTGTACCTTCGATTGGACATTGTGGCCTCTAAATTTACTGGTACAACTAGTGAGACACAGGAAAAAAGAGCACCTGACTGTCAGGGACTGCTTCAAATGTTGTCAAAAAAACTGTTAGCGTTCACAGGGTTTAGGCCTGACTCTGCGAATGCTGCAGTTGTGTTTAGTGTTTTGGAAGTGACAGTGATTGATTGATACTGCACTTGGTGGGCTGGGCTGGGCTGGGCGGAGGGGCTAAACGCAGGTGCTAGCAGGTATCTTGGCTGATCCCGCTAACGCTGCATTTTTGGGAACCCTAAACTACTAGGGATGCTAATATAGTTCTGATCAGATCAAAGATATTGATCTGTTGGTGCGTGCGTGGGTGTTAGCGCTACTGGCACTAATCTGAGGCTGCCTGGGGCGACACAGACCCTAACTGATGCTAAAACCTAACTGATGTCACCCGCCGTGTGGTCAAGGGGTTAAACCTATATTAGATAATATATGGCAGGTGCCCTGACGCTATAAAAAAAGAACTAACTAACCAGCGTCATCCGACACTGTGAAGGGAGTGAAGGGGTTAACTGGGGGGGTGACAAGTGTACCTACGTGTACTGGTGTTAGTGTAGTGTTGTGCAACTCACGGTAATGCCGTGGTCGGACTTTTCAGCAACAAAAGTCCGACAGCCTGTCCAACAGACTTTCGACGGACTTTTGGCAGACTTCCGACAGACTTTTTTAACGAACGGACTTGCCTACACACGATCACACCAAAGTCCGACGGATTTGTACGTGATGATGTACACCAGACTAAAATAAGGAAGTTGATAGCCAGTAGCCAATAACTGCCCTAGCGTCGGTTTTTGTCCGTCGGACTAGCATACAAACGAGCCGATTTCTGGGTCCAGCGGAGTTACGATGTAAAGATTTGAAGCATGTTCCAAATCTAAAGTCCGTCAGATTTGCGACTGGAAAAGTCCGCTGAAGGTCCGGTGAAGCCCACACATGATAGGATTGTCCACCGGATTTGGTCCGTTGGAGTCCGTCGGACCAGTCCGGTCGAAAAAGTCCGACCGTGTGTACGCTGCATAAGATGTTCTCTCTCCTCTCTTTGGAATAAAAAGAGTTCAACAAGGGGAGATGACATAATTTCCTCTGCCTGTGTTTACACTTACAGGCAGAGGACAGTCTCTCATTCGCCAGAACCGATCACCAGGTCCAGGCCAGAAATAATTGGCCTGGGCCTAGAGACTGATCGGTTCTGAAGCGAATCTGATCGCTGCGGGTGCGCCGAGTACGCGCGCGCACCCCCTAGGCGGCCGCGTGCCAGACATATACCTACGGTGATTTGCCCAGGAGAGCGGACCTGCCACAGTATAATGACGGCGGCTAGTCGGCTACTGGTTAAACCGCTACTGGTTTAACCGCTGTCCTTTTTATTTTAAACCTGCAAGGCAATGTCATAATGTGCTAGGATGCATTCTAGCACATTATGTGAAACAGTGGGGTAATATGGCGCACTTTGGATCTGGCTATACAATACTAACAAAAAAGAGGGTATGGGATGGGTCAGTAAGCAGGGCAATAACACAAGTTCATATAAATAAGTCTGTGTAAGCATGACACTTATACTGTCCTTGGAAGGCTGCCAGCTAAAAAGCTAGAAGAAACTCTGAAATGTAGAAAGGAACAAAAAAAAAGGCGCTGCATTTGTTCCTTAGAAGACACTGCTTTTGTTCCTTTCTACATTATGTGAAACTTACCTTACAATGAAGCCCTCCAGCGATGCGCTGTCACAGCTGAAGGTGCTTTCATCTTCACTTCTGGGTTCACAGACTCCGTCTGATGTGAGTGGCTAAAACCTTGATGATGTCACTCCCGCGCATGGGTATGCCGTTCCTTCAGAGCACATGCGCTGGTGACGTCACTGGCTGCACGTATAGGAGATATTTACAGTACCTATAGGTACGCCTTCATTTAGGCTTACCTGTAGGTAAAATTCATGCATGGGCATTTAGTCCCACTTTAAGGGGTATTATTTTAATGAAAGCTGAAAATTTTAAAGAATTGAAAATTACTTTTGAAATGGCATGTTAAAGATCATGTGAGATTTTAGTGATTGGGTATATGTCAATGCAGGTGTGAGTCAATTTATATCAGAGAGAATGGCACATCACACAGGACAGGGGTTCTGATGACAAGTGAAATAGCAGTTTACACTAGAGAGCATAATACCTAATATCTTCAGAAATGTTATTAGATTCAGCATGGACCTTTGTGCAGGTAACTGAATATGAAGAAATGAACTGTCCTCCAGATGCTGACTTTGTAATAAGGCTTTAAACTGTTTGAATGTTAAAACACATGATGTACATAACAGAGCATATTGTTTTATCATTGTCTGATGGACATGTATCACCTGAAATAAATTCAAGTGGTGCAGCATCTTTTTTAACCACTTCAGCCCCTTAATGACCAGGTCATTTTTTGCGATACGGCACTGCGTCGCTTTAATTGACAATTGCACGGTCATTTTTGAAAAAAAAAATCTTTTTTTTTTACTTTCTACTATAAAACATTTCCAAAAAAAAAAAGTAAAAAAAAACAAATTCCTTCATCAATTTAGGTCAATTTGTATTCTGCTACATATTTTTGGTAAAAAAAATCCCAACAAGCATATATTGGGGGTTATTTACTAAAGGAAAATCCACTTTGCACTGCAAGTGCACTCGGAAGTAAAGTCGCTGTAGAATCGAGGGGGACATGCAAAGAAGATAAAAAAACAGCATTTTAGCTTGCACATGATTGGATGATAAAATCAGCAGAGCTTCCCCTCATTTCAGATCTACCCCTTAGATTTACAGCGACTGCACTTCCAAGTGCATTTGCAGTGCAAAGTGGATTTGCCTTTCGTAAATAACTCCCATTTGATTGTTTTGCGCAAAAGTTACCGCGTCTACAAAAAAGGGTATGGATTTATGGCATTTTTATTATTTATTTCTGTTTTACTAAGAATGGCGGCAATCAGTGATTTTTAGCTGCATTGCAACATTGTGGCGGACAGATTGGACACCTAACGGACATTTTTGACACTTTTTTGGGAACCAAAATACAGATTCCTATGTGATTCCCGTATCTGTAATCGGTGCTAAAAATATCCACTGTTCTTGTACTAATGACACTGGCAGGGAAAGGGTTAACATCAGGGCCGATCAAAGGGTTTACTGTATTCCCTCACTGTGTGTTCTAACTGTATGGGGGAGGGGCTCACTAGGACAACACACAAATCCGTCTTCCTGCATAGCAGAAAGATAGGATCTGTGTGATCTCCCCCGTCAGAATGGAGATTTGCCTTGTTTACACAGGCAGATCCCCATTCTGTCACTGCATTAAGTCTGCCGGACCCGCTGATTGGCTCCCCTGCTGGCCAATAGAAGCGCGCGCACCCCGCAGATCACCCTGTACGTGCCCGACGTACAACCACGGCGATTTGTGCAGCCGAGCCAACCTGCCGCAGTATAACTGCGATGGCTGGTCGGCAAGTGGTTAAGATCGAATGACGTTCAACAAATCCCATTAGACACTGGCAGAAATTGGAGATTCTTCCTTTTGTTCAAGTTGTAAAGAAGAAAAGTGAAGATGTATTAATTTATTACAGTAAATGCTACAATCTGTTCATGTTTAGTAAATGTTAAATAGACACTTATTCAACAGGGCAAAGCATTTAGCTAGCTTCCAGGTTAATGAGATGGGGCTTACAAGATGGAGAAGATGAGAAGAGAGATAGTGAAGGGGGTATAGGGGCTTACTGAAAATATGTCCACTGCACTGTATATGTTATTATAATATAATGGGCCCGATAAACTATAATTGGTGGTTATAGAGGATTTCAAATTGTCACATGGCACATATGATTGTGGTGCATTGCATTTCACATTAATTAGTATGTTGCAGTCCCTGCAGCTTATTAACTGCAGAGCACACCTCCATTGCACCAAATATTGCCAGTCATTTTATGAGAAATTATTTAATTGCAGCAGATCGTATGACGTTTGTGCACTTTGGGATTTTTAATAGACATGTGCACTTCCAAAAAATTGGTTTTTTGTTTAGTTTCCATTTCACTCGTTTTTTGTTTTTTTTGTTTGCATTTACTGGATCATGCATAATGATCTGTATTCGTTACTTCAGATCATTCGTAACTTCGGATACATTCGTAATCGCTTTGTTCCATTCATTTAGATGCAGCATTCGTTACTTCGGACTCGGATCATTTGTTCATTCGGACATTGGTTGTATTCGTAACCTTTGTTGGTTTGGCGCTGGGATTAATTTGGTAGGCCTCAGACAGCTACTAGCACATGTATTTAACCGCTTCAGCCCCGGAAGATTTTACCCCCTTCCTGACCAGAGTGCTTTTTACGATTCGGCACTGCGTCGCTTTAACTGACAATTGCGCAGTCGTGTGGCGCTGCACCCAAACAAAATTGACGTCCTTTTTTTCCCACAAATAGAGCTTTCTTTTGGTGGTATTTGATCGCCTCTGCGGTTTTTATTTTTTGCGCTAACAAAAAAAGAGCGACAAGTTTGAAAAAAACGCAACTTTTTTTACTTTTTGCTGTAATAAATATCCCCCAAAAATATATAAAAAAAACTATTTTTTTCCTCAATTTAGGCCGATATGTATTCTTCTACATATTTTTGGTAAAAAAAATCACAGTAAGCGTATATTGATTTTTATCGGGACTGCGACATTATGGCGGACACATCCGACACTTTTGACACTATTTTGGGGCCATTTTCATTTATACAGCGATCAGTGCTATAAAAATGCACTGATTACTGTGTAAACAACACTGGCAGGGAAGGGGTTAACCACTAGGGGGCGATGAAGGGGTTAAGTGTGTCCTAGGGAGTGATTCTAACTGTGGGGGGGATGGGCTTCAACTCACATGACAGCGATCACCGCTCCTGATGACAGGGAGCAGTGATCTCTGTGATGACACAAGGCAGAACAGGGAAATGCCTTGTTTACATAGGCACTTCCCCATTCTGAGTCTCTGTGACACGATCACCGGGAGACCGGCAGACATCAAGTCCGCCGGTCCCGTGGGCACGGTCACGCCTGCTATCCCATCCTCTTAAAGGGGACGTATGGGTACGCCCATTTGCCCACCGCTGCCATTGTGCCGATGTAAATCGTCGTGCAGCGGTTGGCAAGTGGTTAAAGAACAAAAATGCATTAGTTATTTCTTTATATTCAGTGATAACAAATTGTCGGGAAGAACAAACAAAATTATCCGAAAGTAATCGAATCGTTAAACTCGTAGGTTGAATAGTTTTTCGTTCTTTTGGATTTTCGTACGTTCTAACAATTTGTTTTCATACACATTCGTCAAAGAGTCTTTTGTTCATTCGGATGTTTCCGCATGAACGAATATGCCGAATTTTGTCCGAAAATGAATTTGTAACTAAACTAATTGCACATGTCTAATTTTTAACATGTGGCACGCTAGTCACATCTTCCTTTCAAATCCATTAACTTAAAGAATTATTTGCCGCATTCCATCAGTCTTCTGTGAGCCAAATATTTGGTGCATTAACAATAGTTTCTTGGGTCCAATATATCATTTTTAGAACTGGTTGGTAAAGTTGAAAATCCAGCTGTGGGTGTCCTCTACTACATCTTCTTAGAATAGTACCCTAAAACCACACAGGTCATACATACCTTGGGTCAGCTTTGGTGCCAATAAGCTTGTGTAATAGCACTTTACCTTACCTCACTTTTAGGTACCAGTAGCCTTGGAAATACATTTCGATTTTTTGGTGTCACATATACTTGATTTGATTGTAGCCGTATTTTGGTGTCACATATAAAATGTAAGCACACATGAACAAAAAGGGGTGAATATACTTCAGTTGCAAGGGTATTTGCTCCTGTACTTTGTAAATGAGAGGAAGCTCTGCTGATTTTTATTATCCAATATTTTTCAAGCAAAATGCAGTTTTTTTTTCCCTTCAATGTGATTGGGTATTCTTTGTAAAGTACATCTTCACCTCATTTACTAAGCTCTGCAGCAAATGCCTTTGTAGAGTGCAACTGCACCTGCAAAGTGCACAGTCTATTTGCCTTTAGTTACCTAAACCCTAAGTATCACCCATCCCTAAAACTCCGTACACAGAGGCCGAATATCAGGTGGTATCAGCTGGTTAGAAAGAAACCGGTCGATATTCGGCCTGTGTGTATGGCAGCCAGTCTGACAGAAGCCAGCTGAACGTCCAGCTTTTGTCTAAGGGGCATGACCAAAAAAGGTCATCCGATCAGTGCTCTCAGCCAATGGCCCTACTACCTGTGGCAGTCTGTCCATTAGGGTCGCCCGGGCTCCGCCCCCTTTCTCCATGCCACCCCCCTATATGCAATGGATAGATTAATGCATAGCATGAATCTAGCCACGGCCGCCACGGCCACCCCCTATTCATGCATCCGGCCCCTTTCAGGGCACATGAATTACAGCGTCCAGGGTTTTATTTGAAACATCTGATTAGAGCCAGAGGCTCTAATAGGCTTTAAAATAGGGTGAGCCTGGGTCGCAGAAGATGCGCTCCAATCCCACTCAGGTGTGTTTCAACAGCGAATGAACACTGAACACTATTGCAACACTGATCCTCCTCCCAGCCATCGGGAAGCAGGTATGAAACCCGTTTCCTGATTGGCCAAAAGGTCAGGTGATCCTATTGGACACTTAGCGCTGGGAGGAGCAGAGAGAAGATGCACCACGGAAGCTGCTCCAGGAGAGGAAATCGGAGCAGCGTTCCCCGAGTCCGTCATGCTTAAGAACAGGGGCGACCGCGCTGGAAGATGGCCGCATCAGCTCCACATTCCAGAAAGACCCAACGGCTGCTCTCACCTCCTGCATCTAGAGTAAGGACTGACCCGCAGACAGAGGGGGGGTTTGCTGGGGGTGTTAGTGCCGCGCCGCAGGGGGGGTAGTGGCAGTTGTGCTAGTGCGGCTCCACCGGCGGCCCGGGGGTTGTTTGCCCCCAAAAAAAAAAACCCACCAGCCACCACTGCCTACTACGGGTACATACAACAAATAACATATACATATGTGGTATCTCTGCGATTGTCAGGGGCAAGAGAATTTTTTTGGGGTTATTCTTTGGTGGTAAGTTATGTTAATAGATTGAAATATACATCTAAGTTTTTAAAATTTTGGGTCAAAAAAAAATAAGGAGATATCCATTACCATGAAAAAAACAAGGCATAATTCACCTGGATACACAAAGCAGTTGTGATGATATGGACAGGTTTACTATCACATATCAAAGTTAAAAAAAAAATTTTGTTCAGACATTAAACTAAGGGTTTAAAGAGGAAGTAAACCCTGATGGGTGTTACTTTGTTTCCTGCAAAGGTAAAGCATAATGCATTGCATAGTTGCCCATTATGTGACACTTACCTGCAGGGGAAGCCCACAATGTCCCCGTCTTCCTCGCTAGTAGCCATTCTTTGTCCATTCTTCACCCCTCCTCCTTCCGGGACCGCAAACTCCGGCTCTGTGACTGGCCGGAGTCGCGTGATGGCGCGTGACGTCACTCCCGTGCATGACCCGAGCTAGAAACGGCACAGCGTGCCCTTTCTAACTCCGGCGCATGTGCAGAAGAAATCGCCCTACGGTGATTTGCAAATATCTTCTAGACCGTTCAGGTTTGGGAGATATTTCAAGCACCTACAGGTAAGCCTTAATCTAGGCTTACCTGTAAGTTAAAGTGGTTGTAAAGGGTTTACAACCACTTTAATGAAAGCTACAGATGTCCAAAATCTGAAAATGGCTTTTGAAATCACATTGACATGTTAAAGCTTATTTGAGCTTTCAGCGATTGGGTTTAAAATGACCAATTAAATATTTACCCAACACTTCAAATAACACCTTATCAGATCATCCCTTAAATCTTCACCTAACACCTAAAGTAATCCCTTATCAGACTCAAATGTAAACTGGGAGGCTGAAAAATATATACTTACCTAATCCAACCAAATATTAAAATGTGCAGATTTCATGTATTTCTGTGTGACATATAATTTAAAAAATGCCTAAAACTGCCTGTCTGATCCTCTACATAGCAGACTTTCTTGTGTAGAGCAAATTCATTAAATGTTCATCCAGCACTTAATTATGTTTGCTGAATTGGAAAGTCTGGATATCCGAAGAGTCAGTCCAGAATTCTGTCCTATTGTAAAATGTCATAACAATTACAGAGAATGTAGGAGCAAAAACTATGACAGAAAATTTTGGAATAACATTTAATGAGCAGAGCATGATTATTAGAGTACAGCATGGTAAACACATGTAAAATAAGTAGTTAAAAAAAATCTGTAAAATGTGTCCAAAACATTCCTAGTTAAAGAGGACCTGCCACTTTGTAAATGTGAATGACCTAAAGAATAAATTTGTTCTAATGAAGGAATAAAAATGTTCAATAGTAAGAGTTGGCTGAATCACTAAATATAACCAATTAGCATATTTGTCTCTTCTTCTGGCAATGCAAGGGCAGCTAATGCACAGCCAGTTGTTTGACATCATAAAACAATACTGTTTCTTTAAGGCTTCATTCGCCGTTTTGGGATTGAAAGGGTTAATTCTGCCCGGTTAATGTGAATGACCAGTGGATTCCTCTGCAGAGCTCTGGGAGCAAACAAATGAAGAAGACACAAAATGGTCTCAAAGTATGCTCAGCTTTAATAGTAGCTTGGCTCGAGTTTTTATAAAAACTCAGAACAAAAGGTGTCACGTAGCACAAGGGGGAGGAACAAGACATCAAGCATATACATGTATATAGTATGACATTTTAGACATATAGTTCAAACTAGCAAGTAGCAGCATGCATCACAGGATATTGGTGGTCAGCCTGTCCAGGGACATAGTCTCACATTCAGTTATTTAGGGAGCTTGTTTAGCCTGCGGTTATGCTATGTGCAGAAGGATACTTTGTTTCTCAAGCATTTATTGTTACAGTATATTAACACTTTCTAACCCTTCAATCCCCTCTTAGATCACAATGTGATCTCACCATGGTTGCCTAGTAACTTTTGGGTGACTTCAGTATTCTGTTCACCATATTTGCAAAAGCACTGGATAAGTTTGAACAAAACGTATACAGCAAAAACAAACAGTAGCATTCCAGCTTTCCTAAACCATGAAAAAATGGAGCCAAATAAATCAGCAAAGCTTCCCAATCTTTTATAGGGATTCCATCCATCTTTGGCAATGTCTCTGGCTTCAGCCTGGAGGAGCGACACCTCCTGTCGGTGTTTATTATCTCATAATCATCAGGTACTTCAGTACTTGTATTATGAATCCAGGTACAGCACTCGTACGTAGTCCTCCGTGACTTCACAGAGTCCTGTCAGGGCAGCACTTATGGACTCGATTGCTAAATCGTGCAGTTCTAGCTCTTTGCTCAATACTTAACAGTTTGATATCGGCAGAGTTCTTTTCTATAACCTCATCTATAATTTTGGAGTAGTTGTTTAGCCTTTTCATAAAT
This sequence comes from Aquarana catesbeiana, assembly GCF_042186555.1. Classification (NCBI taxonomy): domain Eukaryota; kingdom Metazoa; phylum Chordata; class Amphibia; order Anura; family Ranidae; genus Aquarana; species Aquarana catesbeiana. Next base: position 863,094,146 of record NC_133324.1, read on the forward strand.
TTTATACCCCTCCCTGTTCATGAGGGGAACCATGCCCAAGTCATATCATGTTCCAAAAACAGTTCCCTTTTTCCTATGTGTTTAAGGGGATACCTGGGATGTGTAGTAGCCTTCAAAAGGTGTTGATGTTTACCTTCTCCATCCCCTATGATCCCCAGTACTGGGATCAGTAAGGCCAGATAACACATCCTCGCTCTTTAACGGGAATCCAAGGATAGCACTTCTTGCCGCAACAGATATATACATTATCACCCAGAGAAAAGGGTCGTCTACCTATGGTATCCTGGACATTTTCAGAAAAGGTGGCCAGGGTTAATTGACCTAGGACAAAACCCACGGGGCTGTCCCATGCTGTAAAGAGGGAATTTAGAGTAGAATTAATTTTTGGGTCGTTGGTGTGAAACATAGAGGACAAATCTTTATGCAAGGATATATTAACCACTTGCCTACCAGGCACGAACACCCCCTTCCTGCCCAAGCCATTTTTCAGCTTTCAGCGCTGTCGCACTTTGAATGACAATTGCGCGGTCATAATACACTGTACCCAAACAAATTTTTTATCATTTTCTTCACACAGATAGAGCTTTCTTTTGCTGGTATGTAATCACTGCTGGGTTTTTTATTTTTTACAAAAAAAAAAAGACCAAAAATTTTGGAAAAAAAAAATTTTTTACTTATTTTCTGTCAGTAAATTTTGTAACTAAGTAATTTTTCACCTTCACTGATGTGCGCTGATGAGGCGGCACTGATGGGCACTGATAGGCTAAACTGGTGGGCATTGATGAGGTGGCACTTATGGGCACTCATGAGGCTGCACTTATGGGCACTGATGAGGTGGCACTGATGAGGAGGCACTAATATGCCACACTTATGGGCACTGATAGGTGGCACTGATATGTGGCATTGATGATCACTGATAGGCGGCACTGATGGGCACTGTTAGGTGGCACTGATGGGCACTAATAGGCGGCACTTGTGGGCACTGAAAAGCGGCAGTGGCAGGCACTGAGAGGTGGCACTGGGCACGGATAGGCGGCATGGATAGGTGGTACAGATGGGCACTGATGGACATTGATGGGTGGCACTGAGGGGCGACACTGATGGGCAATGATGGGCAATGATGGGCAGCACTGATAGGCGGCACTAATTGCCAGCACTGACTGGCATGGCTAATGAGCACTGATTTGTGGCACTTCTGGGCAGTGTGGGCACTGATTGCTGCCACTGGTGGGCTCTGATCACTGGCATTGGTGGGCACTGTATGCTGGCATTGGTGGGCATGGTTTTTTCTTTATTTGTGGCACTTTATTTATATCTTGTAATCAGGGCACTGATGATCAGTGCCCTGATTACTTCCCTAGCTGTCCCCCTGTGAGGAGATGCCACTGATCGGCTCTCCTCTCCTCACACTCTGTCAGTGTGCGCGCGAGAGCGGCCGTATGACGGCGGCCCAGAACAAGAGCTGCACCGCCCCGCCGTCATATGACGGTGGGCGGGCGGCAACTGGTTAAATAGTGACTTCTGGCATATTTTGTTTTGACCTTTATCTGACGAGTTTCCTAGCTTAAAACACCAATCTGGAAAATAACTCCTAGCTATTATTGGGTAGGAAATTGTGTCATTCAAAAATACAGCTGATACAGTATATTGGTTATAGTCACAAGAGGGGTACCATTATGAAATGGGGTTATATTCAAGGGGACAGCCATTAGGGGGATTCAAGCCATGCAGAGGTGCAATTTGCTACACAGTGATGCTTAGTGATATTACATACAATAGTGATAAGTATAAATAACAAAAACGTGATGTGTATGTAAACCGTGTACACATTAGTGATGAGTAGCAAAATCGTGATGTATGTGTCACAGTGAGACACTTATAAATGGATGTCTTAAATGTATTGAGACTGCAGTCAGTATCACCAACACTAGAGGGATACCAACTTCACCAAAAAATCAAATGTATTCACACATAGCTAAAGTCCTCATGAGCAGTTGCTTCCAAAGAGAGGAAGATACCACTATACATATGCCAAATGGTAGAAAATAATCACTCCCCTAGGACTCCACAGCCATATTATTCTGCTGTTCAATACTTGCCTTTAGCGATTGGTTTGCTCATAGAATAAAAGGAAAAAACACAAATCATTGCGCAATGAGCGGCAATACTAGCATACCATACAGCGCACAAGCAGATCCACTCACATATACCCTAAGGGTGCAGGCGCTTTATGAACAATCAGCGCAATCCTTTTCCTCGTAAACGCATCCACTGTGTTGTTGCTAACACATCGGATAACGTCACTGGCTCCTCCCGACGCATTGCGTCACATGTCACGTGACTTTCTCAGCGCTTTAGTACACCTTGTATAATAATTTGCTACACACCCAGCACTTCTCATATGCTGATTTCTGGGCGTAAGAGTACTTAAACTGAAGCAACAGCATTTTATCAGTAGAAGAGTCTGGGCTCTGTGCATTAGTCTCTCTCTTGTTTCGGGTCATGGTCTCATTGCTAGAGCGGCCACATATAATACCAATGGCACCCAAGTCCTCAGGGTGGTAGATAGTAGTGATCTAAGTGGGCAAAAACACTATCAGTGCCAGCATAAAGAGCAGGCACAAGATCTCTTCACAAGTCTGTGGAGAAAGTAGTGAGGTCATATTTTTCAGAGTCTCTATCATCTGTTTTACTCGCTCTTCAAGGATTTATATCACCTGTTTCACCTCCTTTATCTGTGTCTTGCTTCTGGGTCCTTTGTGGTACTTTATTTTCTTTAACCTCTCTGCATGGACCCACGCTCTAGACTGTTCTGTAAGGACAGTAGTTCTGGTCACTGCGATGACAGTAGTGGATGGGCCGAAGGGATAGTCTTGCTTCTTGGTCCGGTTCAGCTGACGAATCACCATCTTTGTCACCAGGCTGGAATTCAGAGGATACTTTATCGTAGATGCCACTCAATTTCGGAATCAGATTTCTGCAATATTCTTCTTGTATCATGCTCATGTCACCTTAGTTCTATTACTAGAAGTTTCTTGGCCCAGGGGGTGGGAAATGGTCGACCCATTAGAATTTCAAAGGGTGACAAATGATTAATCTTCGAAGGAGTCATTTTAATCTCTGCTAAAACTGAAGGGAGCACAGTTTTCCATTTGGCAAATGTGCCACCCGCAGCTTTCCTTATCTTGTCCTTGATTGTCCTGTCCATTCTTTCAACTATACCCGAGCTTTGTGGGTGATAGGGAATGTGGAATTTCCACTCTATTTGCAGGGTTCTGACTAACTCCTGACATACCTTGGAAACAAAGGCTGGGCCATTATCTGAGTTAATTTGTAATGGGCATCCCCACCTAGGTATTATTTCTTGTGTCAGGATTTTTACAACTGTACTTGCATCCTCCCTAGTACAGGATAAAAGCTTCTACCCACCTGGAAAACATGTCTACTTTGATGAGTAAATACTCCTGTCTCTTTCCCAACTTTGGCATGTGGGTAAAATCAATTTGTAGGTATGTAAAAGGTGAGGTAGGGTACAGTAGGTGTTCAGGTTTTGGCTTGTTTGGTATGTTTGGGTTATTTCTGATACATTCAATGCATCTGGGCATCTGGACACAAAAGACTTACATAATGACCGGAGGTGTAGGATGTGGAAATCTTGTGTTAACATGTCAGCTGTGGCCTTTTATCCTCTATGTCCTAGGCTGTGGTATTGTGAAATGAATAAAGGTGCACTTGCTTTTGGTATACTTGGTTTCCCCTCTTTGGCAATGAGTCCAGTTTCAGGACTCAGTGTCAGACCCTCCTTATGGCAGTAGGCCAGGTCTTCTGATGAAGCCATAGCCTGTAGGTCCTGTAAAACCTGTTCCCAAGATAAAGTTTGAGGTGTAAGGGGGGGCATTTGGACAAAGGCTGGAACTGTGAGAGCAGCTTGTTTGGCCGTGGCATCTGCCAGTGCATTTCCCCTGGAGACATTATCAGCATGGTGTGTATGTGCTTTGCAATGAGTGATCACTATGTTGCTGGGTAAGGAGATGGCTTCAAGAAGATTGGTGACTAGAGAAGAATGAGAAATAGATTTGCCATCTGCAGTTAGGTAACCACACCTCTGCCATATTATTCAGAAGTTGTGTGCGACTCCAAAAGCGTACTTGGAGTCTGTGTAAATGTTTACTTCTTGTCCCTTAAAAAGCTGACATGCTCTTGTAAGAGCAATAAGCTCTGCTGCTTGAGCTGATTGATAACGGTGGATGGGTTGTGCCTCTATCACTATGTCAGGCAATTTTACCACGGCATATCTGGCATAGTAGGTGTGATCACTGGGACAAGAGCAAGATCCATCCACAAACACAGTGTGTGCTTCCTCAATGGGGCTTGCAAGTAGGCCAGCTCGAGATGATGTGTCCTGATGTACAATGTCTATACAGTCATATGGGGGGACTAATTCATCTGTTTCTCCTTTTATGCCAAGTAAGGCATTCAAGATTGGAGCAGGACCTGCTGTAGGTGCACTGTACTTGATTTGTAGGGAGGGATTGCTCATGAGGATGACCTCATACCCGCTTAGTCGTTGTGCAGGCATGTGTTGCGTATTAAGGTTCTTCAGTAAATATGCAACCTGATGTGTGGTGTGCAGTTCTGTAAGGTGACCCAGTGTAAATGATGTGGCCATCTCCACAGCCATGGCACACAAGGCCAAGGACCTCAGACACGCCGGCATGCACTGTACCAGAACTGACACTACTCTAGAAAAAAAGCTACAGGTCTCAGCTTTCCTCCATGCTCTTGTGCAAGGACCCCAGCCATGGTTTTGCAGTTGTCCCTTGCAAACCAATTAAACATTTTACAATATTTAGGTAATCCTAGACCAGGATCCATTACCATAGCAGTTTTAAGATACACAAATGCATTAACCATTTCATCATTCCATTTTACAAGGTCAGGGTTGCCAGGCAAGGCAGCCTGTCTCAACATGTTGTCATAGTAGGAGCAATCAGGTATCCATGGGCGGAAGTAACCAATCATACCTAAGAAAGTTAGAATTTCCTTCTTGGTGTGTGGGCGGGGCAGACCCACGAGACCCAGCTCTTTTGTGACTGATTCACCTTTTAACATGAGACAAAGTGAAACCAAGATATTCAACTGTCTCCTGACACCATTGTAACTTTTTCTTAGACGTTTTGTGACCTATCTGAGCTAGCAACAAAACAGAATCTTCCTGACAGGCTTCCTGGGAGGGACTACACAATAGTAGGTCATAAACGTACTGAGGAAGGACGGAACCATGGCTGGGTGCCCAAGACTGTAAGGTGGCCTGGAGAGCTATTGAATAGACTGCAGGTGAGTCTATATATCCATGTGGAAGATGATTCCAGGTTATCTGGCACCCTCCACAGGAAAAAGCGAGCAGTAGTTGTATCTCTTCATCAACTGAGATGGAGAAAAAGGCATTACTTAAATCAATAACTGAAAAACATACTGCCGAAGCAGGTATGGAGGTGATGAGGGACGGCACATCAGGTACAATAGAGGCAATCGGAACTACAAGGTTATTAATGGCTCTAAGGTCTTGCACAAATCTGTATGATCCATTACTCTTTTTAACTGGATTTATAGAGGTTTTATAGGGTGATATGATGGGTCTTAAAATTCCTTGTTTTAGAAATCGTTCTATAATGGGTTTAATTCCTTCCTCTTTTTCTTTGGAGAGATGGTATTGTTTATAGTAAACTGGGGACACTCCTTTCTTTAAACGGGCCTTGTAGGGGGTGCAAGGGATGTGTCCCATATCAAGGCTGTCCTTAGCCCAGAGGGGATGATCCTGTGGAAATGAGGAAGGAACTTCAGTTTGGAAAAACAGTGGTGACTCTATAGCTACGCCCCCTCTTCGACTTAAGAAAATTTCAATTTCCAGAACTCCTATTAAATCTCTTCCCAAAAGATTTACTGGGCATGTGGGTATTATTCTGAATGATTGATGCAAGAGCGCTGTCCCTGTGACAGAATCAGTAATTGGGAGTGGAGGTGTTTTGCAAGTTTTAGTTGGTATCCCATTTTATTCCCATTAAAGGCTCAGCATCCATTCTCTCACCTCTATACATCTCCTCGAATATGGTCAATTTTGTTGCCCCTGTATCTAGGAGATATGGGAGGATCCTACCATTAACCTCCAAAGGGACAATGGGAGATTTGTTGTAATTGTCGGTGAGAAGAAGTGGAAATGCTGGGATACCACCTTCTGGGCCTCCCTATGTTTGGTAATGTTGTTGTTGGTTCCAGAATAGGGGATATCTGAGCTGTGGTGTGGATTGTATGGTAGGAGCCCCTTGGGGGGGCAGTTTGTGCCAGGAATGGTTGTTCCCCATAAATGGGAGAGCGGGGATGAAGACATTGATTCCTCTAATGTCCCTCCTGTTGAAACAATGGGTACATCTAGGGTTGACACTTTTTCTTCAAGCCAAACCTGAACACTTAAGAGGCACACAATATTTTTTTTTTTAGTATACACTACAGGATTGTAACAGACCTGGGACACCTTTGGGCACTCCAAAGAGAAAAGTAATGTGATGCACATAGTGCCCCCTCACCCTCCTGTCAGACCCTATTCCAAGCTATATTCAAAATAAGACTGCTAGAACCAAGTCTTGGGGGCTTCTCAGAACACTACTAATCCCCGACAAACCATGGAGCATGATTGCTATGGACTCCATAGTAGAACTACCCCCGTCTGAAGGGTGTACAGCTATCCTTGTAGTGGTTGACCACTTATCTAAAATGGCCCACTTCATACCACTAAAGAACACACCTTCTGCCATGGAGACTGCCCAGGTTTTCATCAGGGAAATTGTCAGATTGCAGGGAATTCCAACAAACATTGTGTCAGACAGGGGGGTCCAGTTCACCTCTCGCTTCTGGAGAGCACTATGCAAGATCCTGAAAATTGAGCTCTCCATGTCTTCTGCTTACCATCCGCAGACTAATGAACAGACCGAGAGGACAAACCAGACCCTTGAACAGTATATTTAAAGCTTTACCATGTTTGTCCAGGACAATTGGGTAGGACTATTACCCTTAGCAGAGTTTGCTAAGGGTAATAATGCCAGCCATTCAGTTACAGGTCAGTCTCCATTTTTTTCAAATCATGGGTTTCGTCCAGTCTTCCTACCTAACATTATCCCTGAGTCTCCAGTTCCAGCAGTACAGAGCACTGTTGACTTCCTGGAGCGCAATAACAAACTGCTACAGGAAACTATGGTCAAGGCACAGGCAACCAACAGAAGGACATATGATAGTAAGAGAAGAGGGGAATTGTGTCTTCAACCAGGTGATCAGATGTGGTTGTCTACTACCAACCTCAGAATGGCTTGCCCCTCAAAGAAACTGGCACCTAAATTTATTGGTCCCTTCCCGATCAAGAGAAAACTAAATGAAGTTTCTTGCGAACTCGCTTTACCAGATTCGCTCAAAGTCCATCCAGTGTTTCACGTGTCCCTGCTGAAACCCACAGTACCAGACCCCTTCCCAGACAGGGGATCAGGGCCACCTGAACCTGTAATAGTCAACGGGGCCGAGAAATATGAGGTGGAGGCTGTCCTTGACTGCAGAAGAAGAGGTAATCAGCTACAATATTTGTTCAAATGGAGGGGGTATGGGCCAGAAGAAAACTCTTGGGAACCCAAGCAGCATGCCCAAGAGCTGATCCAGGCCTTTTTCCGCAGCCATTCTCAGAAGAAAGTTCTTTTGGGCACCTGGAGTTTGCCCTTAAGGAGGGGGCAATGTCATGGACGCACTGCACATAGTTCAACTGGTCACAGGCGCACAGATTTACAGAGATGCAGTCTAGCTAACAGGCATCCAGCGGTGAACAGACGTGCACCCGTGCGCATGCGCAGATCGCGGAGATCATGTACGCGCGCACCGTGATGCTGCTTTGGAGCCCAGTGGCCTTTAAAAGGGGCTCCTGTTGCATTGATCCTTTGCTGTTTGATCTGCAGCTTACCCTGTGACCTGATCTTGAACCTGCATCTGATCCAGTACTTGGCTTCCTGACCTCGCTGCTGTCTCCAGTCCTGACCTTTGGCTTCCCTGGACCTTGCTTTGTTTATCTGTCTGCCTGAACTTCCTTTACTACCATGCCTGAACTTTGACTACCCACTGCCTGCCGTTGCTGCCTGATTGATCCACTGTGTATGACCTGGCTAATCTGACCTTGCTCCTGCCTGCTGTCTTGCATCTGTGTGCATCTGCCTCTGCTGCCCCTCAGCACACCTGCATCCGCTCACCTACATACACAGCATCCAAGTCTGTTCCTGTCTCTGCTAAGCTGTCACCATCTTCAGCCAAGAGAACTCTGCAGGCACTCATACCTCACTGTGCTCCTACGGTCAATGTTCCATCTCCAGTGATCCCGAAGCCAGTCTGTACGAGAGGTCTCCCTCTGCACATCAGGCTCACCTCCAAGGTACGTGTTAGGTGTACTCACTTTTGTGAGATACTGTATACTGCTGTTCAGAGTATATAGTGCCTGGGGGACCCCCACGCCATCTTTTTTTTATTTTGGTGTGGTGTTCCCCTTAATATCCATACAGACCCAAAAGGCCTGGTAATAGACTTGGGGGGGGGGGACCCATACCGTTTTTGTCAATGTTTTCCATCTATATTGCCGGGACCCAACAATACATTATAGCCGCGAGTAGTTTTAAATTAAATTTTTTCCTTTAGAAATTTCATTTTGCTGTGGTATTGTTCTAAAAATGGGAAAAATGCTCTACTTTACAGGCATACTAAGGACACCCCCTAGGCACGATATTTAAAGGAATATTATATTTTTATTGTTTCACTTTAAGCATTATTAAATCACTGCTCCCGAAAAAACAGCCATTTTTTAAACCTTTTTTTTTGCATTGGAACATGTCCCCTGGGGCAAGACACATGTCCCCAAACACTTTTTATAGTAATAACTTGCATATAAGCCTTTAAAATTAGCACTTTTGATTTTTCAAGTTCGTGTCACATAGACTTTAACAGTGTTTGCGTGTTCTAACAAATTTTTTGCCCATTCGCATGTTCTGCTGCAAACCGGGGGGGTGTTCCGCTCATCCCTACTTCTTACCCCAATCTGTCCCATTATCTCCTACTCTTTTAGCTTTTAGACGATCCCTAAAAACCCTCTTTAGAGAAGCCTATCCTACCCACTCCTAACAACTGTATTTTCATTTTCTCCATCTGATCATCCCCCACAGCTATTACCTTTTTGTTTCACTTGACCCTCCCTTCTAGATTGTAAGCTCTAACGAGCAGGGCCCTCTGATCCCTCCTGTATTGAATTGTGTTGTAAGTGTACTGTCTGCCCTCATGTTGTAAAGCGCTGTGCAAACTGTTGGTGCTATATAAATCCTGTTTAATAATAATAATAATGTAGAAAACACAAAATCTCTAGTCTTAGGACTGGTTCTCACCATAGCATCAATGCATGTAAAAACACACAGTAACACACTCTATATGTGTATTCTCATTTATTCTTAATGACACCCAACACACATATACAGTAAAAATCAGAATGCCACAGATGTCAATGCGAAAAAAAAAACGAATGTGCAATTTTCCATGCCTATTTAATATTAATGGGCTACCTTAATGTCAAACAGGAAGTTAGAGGAAATCATTGCAAATTAAGGGAATGCCTTGGGGACCCCCGGGTCACCATTGGAAGATTTCCACTCTATTACTATTTTGGGAACAACTCAAAATATGTGATTTTCTTTTACTTTCAATGATAATCGTAAACAGGACAAAAAGATAGGGTGAATCTCCTGCACGGGAGCACATAAAGCAAAAAAAAAAAAAAATGACAGATTTTCTAATACCTCTCTACTCTGTCCAAAACTAAAAAAAAAAAAAAAAAAAGTTTTGGCTTTATTTTTACTTTAATGCAGAGTGTGTCAAAACTAGGACCCTCTCATTTGATGCTTTTGAGTTCATTGAACCCTATAAGTAGAACTCCTGGGGTGGGTGAACTGAAAACAGCCCTGGACCCAAGATGCACTTAGCCTAGGTCCACATTAATGCTGCTCCATAATCATGCATTTTTTCATGCATTTTTGATGTGTTTTCATGCTTTGTGTATTTTTTTGTAGGATGAGATTGATTGTTAAGCACAAAATCCTGCCAAAAATGCATGTACATGCATTTTTCATGCGCTGCTATTGAAGTCAATGGGGGCCCAAACACACAGTATGCTGCACCAAAAGAAGCACCTGCACCTTTTCAAAATATGCACTGTTCCATGTTGCAAAATTGTGTAAGCAAAGGTTTTATAAGCCATAGAGCACTCTGGTGCCTCAGTCAAATTCAGTGAGGGCCATAAAGGTGTATGAGGACTGTATGCCATCCAGGTAAGGCCCCTTTCACTTGGGCGGACTTTGCCAGGAGTCCACCTGGTCAGCGGGGAGTCTTTCCGCTGATCCCCGCTGAGCAGGTGGATGGCTGAGTAGACACAGACAAAGCCCACTCTCCTCTATTAATGTAAACGGGTCGCCTGTCCATTCACACCCAAATGCCATCCAATCCGATCCGCTAGATCAGTGGTTCTCAACTCCTGTCCTCAGGACCCACTAACTGGCCAGATTTTAAGTATTACCTTGTGGAGACGCAGACTAGAATACTACAATCACTGAGCAGAAAATGATATCACCTGTGATGTATTTCGGTTATCTTGCAAACCTGGCCTGTTAGTGGGCCCTGAGGACAGGAGTTGAGAACCTCTGCGCTAGATGGATGGGGAACAGACCCCATCTGCCTGCTCTTCTCAGATTGGACTGGGTGTTCGTTTACATCCACTGGTCCATAGGGGATAATGGAGGGTCCGATTTGGTCCACCCGAAAAACTGACAGGTGGACCCAATTAGTTTGCCCAGTGAAAGGGGTCTAAAATGTACAGAAAATCATTGTTATTCTTAGACCATAAGGATACAAAGCCGTTCACTGGATAAGGGCCTTAAAAGCTGCATTTTGCCTGCCCTGACCCGCAGTTTGCCATTCAATTAACTCTGAGGGAGTCTATTAAGAACAACACATCTCTTCTAAAGCAAGTGAACTTAACGTTTTATTAAACCCACAACAGTAAAATCAGCCTGTATATGCTGTAAAGCATGCTTGTTATACTCACTGTGGAACCTAAGGGGTTAATCCTCTGCATTGTGTAAAAAGGCTGTTTAATCCCATCTTCTCTGATTCTGATTTTTCTTGGGGGGGGGGGGGGGGTGGATGTGATCAGCGCAGAGCCATTGCAGACAGAAGGTCAGGGGTCTTACAGCCTCATAGGACAGTCAGAGAAGAATGTAAATTCCTACTACAAGCTTTAACCAGACACTGGTAGAAGTCACATGACTGCTACATACTGCTGATGAGAGAAGGTATTTAGCAGTTTATATTTACAAAAAACAGTTTATATTTACTAAAATAATTGAATTTTCCATGTTCTGTGTACTGTGGGAGACAAGATAAAGTGGATGTGGGGTTCTGGGTTTAGTAACACTTTAAAGCGTTTGTTACCCCAAAACTTCACATTTCTGATATGTGCCTGCTGTACCATGTACTTGTATGAGAAAGTATCCTGTTCTCTTTGTATTGCTTCCTTTATGTGAAATCCCTGGTGTTCCTGCCAGTCCTTCTGCTGTCCTATTAAAAACTGACCACACTAAACAGGAGAACACACCATGGTCAGTTTTCTAGCTATTGCAAGAGGGGGGTAGAGAAAAGGAAGCGCCACCTAAGTGCAGTATTAATGTAAAAATTTTAATAGCATAAAAATTGAACACTTACAAGAAAGACAAATTAAAAGGCTCATCTGTGAGTAAGCAGTGTGTATCTTCCTCAGTTTCCAGTCCGGAAGTAGTTAACAGCGTTGTAGGGCTGCAGATGGAGGCTGGTAGCTTATCTCTCTTCCTGTGGCCGTCAGAGAGAAGCTGAGACTGGCATGGAACGCACAGAGGAGGTGCGTGACGTCACAGGTCATTCAAAGACTTCCGGATGCATTCCAGGGGGAGGGGTAACATCGAGGGAGTGTGCCTTTTAATTTGTCTATCTTGTAAGTGTTCAATTTTTATGCTATTCAAATTTTTACATTAATACTGCACTTAGGTGGCGCTTCCTTTTCTCTACCCCCTCTTGCAATACCACAGAGCCAGCTCTCTGAGGACAGCAGCCGCCTTTAGGACCTATCATCCCACTAGCCAGCACTTCACATCTTGTACGATCAGAGACTATATTAACCCCTGGACTGCCACTACTATGGCCATGGACTTTATGCCTGGCTAATTTTCTATACCCCCAGGATTGTATGCATCTTCTGTATAAGCGCTTACAGTTATTATCTCCTTTAGTTTTCTAGCTATGCTCTCCTCCAATGATCAGACCTGTCGTGGACCCCCCCCCCACTGCACAGCCATTCACTGCACTGGCAAGCTCAGTGTGCTGCTGCTTCTCCTCCCCCCAGCTCTTGGGAATGTGAACACTTATAAAAAAAGTGGAAAAAAGCATGTATCATTTTTTTTATATCTGTACAAAAATGCTTTGCCTTTTATTTCTATTTTAAACTGAATGTGTTGTTTTCCAAGGTGATCATTTACAATCACTTTAAAGTGTATTAATTTGTATGTTCATTATAGCAGACCTTAACCTCCCTGGCGGTATGATTATTTCGGATTTTAGGTGCTGAAAGCGGTACAATTATTTTGCATGGAAATTTGGCGTTTTATATTGTTGGTCTGTAATTCTTAACAATAACACACTTAAATCTGTCCAAACAAGAGTCTAGTAGATATCCCGGGTATGATAATGTTTGAAACACAAAAACATAAATTATAATATAATAAATAAATATAAATAATAAAAAAAAAAATAATATAATAATAATAAAATACATTTCCCCACGATTCACTATCACTCAATTCTGCACGTGTTCTAATTTATTATCGCTGTTTTCTAGCTGGTCTAAAGCCACTTTTGACGTAAAGGGACACTTTTTGGTTGCTATGGACAATCTCCAGTTTCCAGGCAGAAAGAACAGTATATATAATATAAAACTGCATGCAGGGCATGGGCCAAAGCACTGGGGACAAAAGGGATGTGAAATAATTTCAAACAGTACTGTAATCTGTAAGATTACAGTACTGTATGTGTTATGATTTTACACTTTTTTTAATTTGCCGCTAGGCTCCGCCCCCGTGCGTCGCGCCGCTCGCAGGGAACGGAGCCTGGCATGGAGAGGCTTCGGAGGAGACAGAGCCCGTAGACACAGTGGGGGACATCGCAGAATCCCGGGGACAAGGTAAGTAAAGCCACATCAGGATCCTGCAATGTAATCCCGAGTGTGGCTCAGGGTTACAGCTAATGGTCCTGAATTTTAACCCCGAGCCACACTCGGGAAAACTGCCAGTTAGGCTACCATTTTCAATCAACGGTAACTATTTTTAATCCTTATGCTGCTGGCCTTAGTAAACAGATAAGAAGGTATATATACTTGTTTTCACCTTTTTTTTTTTTTTTTTTTATAGTTCTTAACCACTTCAGCCCCGGAAGAATGTACCCCCTTCCTGACCAGAGCACTTTTTGCGATACGGCACTGCGTCGCTTTAACTGACAATTGTGCAGTCGTGCGACGTTGCACCCAAACAAAAATGACGTCCTTTTTTTCCCACAAATAGAGCTTTCTTTTGGTGGTATTTGATCACCTCTGCGGTTTTTATTTTTTGCGCTATAAACAAAAAAGAGTGACTAAATTTGAAAAAAAAAAAGAACGCATTATTTTTTACTTTTTGCTGTAATAAATATTCCCCAAAAATGTATAAAAAAAAAAATATTTTTTTCCTCAGTTTAGGCTGATATGATTTCTTCTACATATTTTTGGTAGCAATAAGCCTATATTGATTGGTTTGCGCAAAAGTTGTAGCGTCTACAAAATAGGGGGATAGATATATAGCATTTTTTATTTTTATTATTATTTTTTTTTTTTTACTAGTAATGGCGATCTGCGATTTTTATTGTGACAACGACATTATGGCGGACACATCGGACAATTTTGACACATTTTGGGACCATTGGCATTAATACAGCGATCAGTGCTATAAAAATGCATTGATTACTGTAAAAATGTCACTGGCAGTGAAGGGGTTAACACTAGGGAGCGGTGAAGGGGGAGGAGACTGACTAGAGGAAGTGACGGATTGTGGTTCCTAGCTAATACGGATACACGATCTATCACTCCTCTCAGAACAGAACAGAGAAGTGTGTGTTTACACACACACTCGTCCCGTTTCTGTCTCTCGTGATCGTTCGTGGCTGGTGGTCATTGCGACCATCGGCCACGAGCATCGGCACCCCTGCTGTGCACGCGTGCCTGCTATCCCGACCCTCCGAGCCGTCGTATAGCTAGAGTATAACTGCGGCGGCTGGTCGGAAAGCGGTTAAGTTGCTTCCTGGTTTCTGACACAGGTCAAAAGGATGTCATACATCCCAGGAGTCTTCATGGGCATTTTGTTATCCCCTGGAGGAGGGGAGGAGAATATTTCTCAGCTAAGTACAACCTCCTGCTTGCATGCCTGAGCTAAGGGCAGGCGGACGCGAAGTAAATGCTACATGAATCATCTGCCCTTAGTCAAGATGGCCATTACTAGAACTGCTAAGGGGGTTGTATTTCAAAGTGATTTCTCAAATAAAATAAAGCATGAAGATACGGATGGATGGGGGAGTTTGCTTTAAAAATTTAAAATGAAATAAATAGGGTTTTTGGTTTGTAGTGCTCAGATAAAGTTAAAGTGATTGTAAACGATCACCTTGTAAAACCATTTAGTTTAAAATTGAAAAGAAAGGCAAAACATTTGTGTATAGCTATATTAAAAAAAACATCATAAATACCTTTTTTCCCCTTTTTACGAGTGATCACATTCCCTCTGTACTCAGCTGCATAAGAGCTGGGGGAGGAGCAACAGCACACTGGGCTTCACAGTGGATGGCTGTAGTAGGGGGGGGTGTCAGGACAAGTCTGATCATTGAAGGAGAGCAGGCTGAGTTCCCAGCATAGCTAGAGAACTGACCACGCTGTGCTCTCCTGCTTAGTGTGGTCAGCTTCTAATAGTAAAGCATTGGAACTGGCAGGAACACCAGGGATTTCACACAAAAGAAGCAACAGTAGGCACATATCAGGAATATGAAATGCTGGGGTAACAAACACTTTAGGTTCTGATTTAATACATATGTTTAGGTGTGAACAGGTCATGACTTAATTGTTCTGTATCCCGCAATGTTCCTAAATTCACGGTTGGATGTATGTCCCGCCCCCACTCACAACAAACTTTATCTAAACACATACACAGTATAGATTTAGGAAATCTTTGCCAATCTCAACACCTTTGTAAGTTCTAAAATTGCTAAAACTATTACATCTCAATGTATATACAATGGGTGTTTTCCACTTTAAATTTGCCTCTGTCTTTCAGGAATGTCCCAGTGGGATTGTTAATGAAGACAACTTTAAAGAAATCTACGCACAGTTCTTCCCCCAGGGAGGTAAGTTTCTCGGGTGCACTAGCATGGCGCTGGCAGCTCGTCAGTTAATAGTCGTCCTGTGTTCTTCAAGTATACAAAAGAGACGGTTACTCAGCTCTGTGGGACGAAGCCTGTCTGCCATGCTGTCATCCATACTAGAGATGTGTAAATAAATGAACACAACAGATGTTCAGCGGTAACAATATTAGCAGCTCTCATCGCAAATATCATTTCTATGTTCTGTCTTTAGGGAAAAATGTCATTATTTTCTTACATAAACTATTATTTAGCTTTACAATCCATTTTATAACATTTTATAAGGCCAGTAAATAAAACTAAAAATGTGTTATTAGCATACAGCCTAAAGCTTTACTAATCGACAAATTGGGATCTCAAGCAGAAAAAATATATCTATATATAGATTTATACAGTAGCTCACAAAAGTGAGTACACCCCTCACATTTTTGTAAATATTTTATTCTATCTTTTCATGTGACAACACTGAAGAAATGACACTTTTTTTTTGACAGGTACCCGCTCCCACCTCCGGCTGAGTTTGCCAAGGCCTCCCTCCTCCTTCCCCCTCAGCTGGCCCAATCACAAAACACAGCGCGCTTTGTGCATGCTCAATAGAGAACCTGGCTGTGAAGCCGCAAGACTTCACTGCCGGTTTCCCTTAGTGGAGATGGCGGTGGGAGCGCCCAATAGCCGATTGAAGATTCGGCTCGGGTGAGGACATCGCTGCATCCCTGGACAGGTTAGTGTGTTAATATTAAAAGTCAGCAGCTACAGTAATTGTAGCTGCTGACTTTTAATTTTTTTTCTGAAGGAGTCTGGGGCTCCTCTTTGATGAATTGTGTTAATGAATAATAATAAACTATTAACACTTCTACTTAAGTGTTCTTGCATAGCAAGACCACTTACTGTTATCTCACATATATATTATTCTTATTATAGCCAAATTTACCCCCTAACTCCTCCCACAGCTTTTATACTACATAGACAGTAATATACCGAAACGTGCAGATTGTTCCCGATTGGTGTGATATTACTTTGTGGAACATTTCGCTGAATGGTTCACAAAATATCGTCGTTTTTGCGGCAAAATTGGTCCCATAGGAATAAATGGCGAAATGTTCAAAACTAGAGTGGGAGGTGACAAGCCACAACCCCATGATCAGCTAAAACATTATGACCCCCCATGATCAGCTAAAACATTATGACCCCCCATGATCAGCTAAAACATTATGACCACCCCATGATCAGCTAAAACATTATGACCCCCCCATGATCAGCTAAAACATTATGACCCCCCATGATCAGCTAAAACATTATGACCCCCCATGATCAGCTAAAACATTATGACCCCCCCATGATCAGCCAAATAATTTATGACCACCCCATGATCAGCCAAAATATTATGACCACCCCATGATCAGCCAAAACATTATGACCACCCCATGAAAAAAAAAATAATTAAAAAAAATCATTTTTGAAAAAAATAAATAAATCATTTTTGAAAAAAAAATCTTTTTTGAAAAAAAAAATAAAATAATTTCTGAAAAAAATATTCAGCTCTTTCAGCTAATGATGGGACTTCAACTTTTTTACTACTATTTATACTTTTTAAAATAATAAGCTTTTTAACACTTTTCACATTATGACCACCCCATGCTCAGCCAAATAATTTATGACCACCCCATGATCAGCCAAACTTTATGACCACCCCATGAAAAAAAAAGTAATTAAAAAAAATCATTTTTGAAAAAAATAAATAAATCTTTTTTGAAAAAAAAATAATTTTTGAAAAAAAAAAAAAAAATCTTTTTTGAAAAAAAATAAAAAATAATTTCTGAAAAAAATGTTCAGCTCTTTCAGCTAATGATGGGACTTCAACTTTTTTACTACTATTTATACTTTTTAAAATAATAAGCTTTTTAACACTTTTCACAGTTACTCTAGCTACTCCAACCAGTTACTCCGCCCACTCTAGTTGTAGACTACTGGTGGAGGCAAGAACACTTCACACAATTTCCCCAGAAATTATAGCTTTTCTAGTTCTGAAAACATTTCTTATTTACAGCATTTTTTCCCACCGGCCTAAAACCAGTGTAGCAACTTAAATAGTAAAGCAAACTGTTGTTAAGCTGCCTCAATGTGTTAAAAAAATAAATAAAATAAAATTATCCAATCCCTTTAAGATCAAATTATCATGCCTATCACAAAAAAAAAAATAAATAAATAATATTTCATTTGTGAATTAAATATTTAAAATTGTAAAACAGAAAATCCAACAGATGTAAATAAAGTTCCACAGAGGAATAAATAATCACACAAAGTATAGTCCCATAGGTGTGCAATCATGTAGGTCTTCAGTGTTGTATTAGTAAATCCAGTGTGCCTCCACCAAAGAAGTATTAACCGCTAGTCGACCAGCCGCCACAGTTATACTGCGGCAGGTTGACATGGCTGCGCAAATCGCCGTAGCTGTATGTCGCTTCTTTTAGATGTCACAGCAGGTGCGCGCATGCGCCTGCCGTGTGTCCCTGGAGCCGATGCGTGTGCCAGGCGGGCGATGTCTGCCGGGTACCCGCGATCTCTCGTGACAGAACGAGTACCAGGATCTGTGTGTGTAAACACACAAATCCTGGTCCTCTCAGGGGAGAGGAGACATATCGTGTGTTCATACTAAGTATGAACACCAATCTTTCTCCTCCCCTGGTCAGTCCCATCCCCCCTACAGTTAGAACAGACCTAGGGAACAGAGTTAACCCCTTGATTGCTCCCTAGTGTTAACCCCTTCCCTGCCAGTGACATTTATACAGTAATCAATGGCTATTTTTAGCACTGATTGCTGTATAAATGTCAATGGTCCCGAAATAGTGTCAAAAGTGTCTGATCTGTCCGCCGCAATGTCGCAGTCCGGATAAAAATCGCAGTTTGCCACCATTACTAGTAAAAAAAAATAATAGTAATAAAAATTACATAAATCTATCCCCTATTTTGTAGACACTATAACTTTTGCGCAAACCAATCAATATACGCTTATTGCGATTTTTTACCAAAAATATGTAGAAGAATACATATTGGCCTAAACTGAGGAAAACATTTTTTTTTTTTTAAATTGGGGATATTTATTATAGCAAAAACTACAAAAGATTGTGTTTTTTTAAATTGTCGCTTTTTTTTGTTCATAGCGCAAAAAATAAAGACCGCAGAGGTGATCAAATAGCAAAAGAAAGATCTATTTATGGGGAAAAAAAGGACATCAATTTGGTTTGGGTACAGCGTCGCATGACCACGCAATTGTCAGTTAAAGCGACGCAGTGCTGTATCGCAAAAAATGGCCTGGTCAGGAAGGGAGCAAATCTGTCCGGGGCTGAAGTGGTTAAGGTCGTTTACCGGACTCCCAGACTCCAATACCATGGAGATCTAAGCAAGCTCAGCAATCCCCATCCAACTCGAGGTGGACAAATGTGACTTTCTATGCTCTCAGCACTCCCAGCGTCAACAGAATCGGCAGCACTGTCCATAATGTAGCAAACTTTTTGCCTCCTTTATTATTTTAACAGCAAGGTAAAATTACTAACAAGACAAGTGTGGTATACAGGTTTCAAACAAACTGCTAGGCTCCATCCTAAACAGGATTCATCCTAATGGACGTCTTTGCTCCGCTTGTTTGCACCCTTCCTCCCTCTACTGCCACATTTGGCACTTTTTTTTTTGGGGGGGGGAGCGGGTACCTGGTATTGACAGGTACCCGCACCCACTTCCAGGTAAGATCGCCAATCAGTGATCTACGTGCATTTCTGGCCCCTCCTCCTTCCCCCCGCTGCCTTCTGGGACACACACAGGTCCCAGAAGACAGAGGGACCATTCAGAAAGTGCAGCACGAATCGTGCATGCGCAGTAGGAAAACGCATACCTCCCGACTTTTTGAGATGGGAATGAGGGACACCTATTAGCAAAAGTAGAACACCCCCTGCCACACCCCTCTAAAGACGAATTATACAAAAAAAAAAAAATAGTGCTTTTTTTTAACCACCACTATTCCTTTATACTGGCTTTTGACATTTACAAATGTAACAATTTAGAAATTGGATAAAAGGTTTAGTACTGGGAAATACTTTTTGAAAGATAAAAAGTGCATTTTATATACAACTATATAGATCAGACCAAAATGAGGGACAAATGAGGAGGAAAGAGGGACATTGTTCCAAATCAGGGACAGTCCCTCGAAATCAGGGACAGTTGGCAGGTATGGGAAAGGTTGGGTTTCCCCTACTTACAATGCCTGCACGGGGTGCCGACATTGTGGGATCCCTGGACAGGTAAGTGTCCTAATATTAAAAGTCAGCAGCTATAGTACAGTATTTGTAGCTGCTGACTTTACAAAAAAAATTCCAGACTGGAGTTCCTTTTTAACCTTTACCTGGACAATACCTTTAGATCTACTGATCTTTTTGGCACTTTTCCCTAAAGGTAACCCCAACTTATGCATTTTTTTTAATCATGTGCGCCCTTTGAATTGTCCAGCTTTGTGACAGGTTTACCTTGATCTGTCACACTTTAAAATGGGTTTAGTTCTTCAAAATTCAAAAAAGATTTATGCTTTATATGGTGTGAACAAACTGTAATTACAGCTTAATGAAGATCATGAGTCATTTTAACCTCTTTGTAATAAATCTGACAACAGGCAAATAATACATGAGAGCTGACATTTGGGCTTAGCGCAGAAAATTCATTGTGATGTTACCAACTATTAAATTGTGCTCTTTGCTGCCATCTTCTGGTAATTAATGGTCTGTGCAAAAGAGCTGAAATGAATTTGGTAGAACACAGGGTATGTGAGTGTTTTTTTCATTACAGCATAGTTTTTCCAAATAGAGCCCTCCAGGACTAATAACTGTATGTGTGTTCCAGACTTTTGAGATGAAAAAATTGTTGTTTTAAAAAGTCCAGAAAAATAGTTTACTTGGTTTCTAAGAAGGAAGCTGGAAATTTGCTGTGCATGGGTGATGGAGACAAGGTTAGGAAATATTTGTCTATCGTAGTTAAAAGAAAACACATAACAAACACACTTAAATTGGTTTATCTGCCAAAAAAAATTGAAAAGTGATGCATCCACTTTTGTAATCAATCCATCGATGCAAAATATATATATATAGCCCATTCCGGTTAACAACAGTCCCAAGATTAAAGCAAATAGAAAGGCAGCAAACATTGGGGATTTCAAAGGCACCATGAAAAATAAGAAAAAAATAACACATTTATTATAATATTAGTTAAAAAAACACTGTGCGTATAAAAACATGATAGAAGCTGGTCCATATCAATTACATAAACCACACTGGCATACATGAGCATAATAATGTAAATCCAGATGTAAATCCTGATGTGTCAATTCTTGACACAAATCTTCATTAGGGAATGTATCACAGTGGTAAAATAGGACCAATGGTTACATACTCATGATATTTCCTGAGAAGGATAACCCCAGAAGAGCAGAATAGCCTATTAAAGTGCTATAAAGTTTCCCACTAATAAGTTCAAAAAGTATAAATGTAGGCCTTGCAAGTCCACTCACAATCGATGGCAGAAATGCAATTAGTAGATACACTTACTGGCCACTTTATTAGGTACACCTGTTCAATTGGTAACATAAATTGCTAATCAGCCAATCACATGGCAGCAACTCAGTGCATTTAGGCATCTAGACATGGTAAAGACGACTTACTGAAGTTCAAACCAAGCAACAGAATGGGTAAGAAAGGGGATTTAAGTGACTTTGAACGTGGCATGGTTGTTGGTGCCAGACAGGCTGGTCTGAGTATTTCAAAAACTGCTACTCTACTGGTGTTATAATGCACCACCATCTCTAGGGTTTACAGGGAATGGTCTGAAAAAGATAAAATATCCAGTGAGTGGCGGTTGTGTAGACGAAAATGCCTTGCTTGATGTCAGAGGTCAGAGGAGAATGGGCAGACTGGTTTGAAATGATAGAAAGGCAACAAGAACTCAAATAACCACTTGTTACAACCAAGGTATGCAGAATATCATCTCTAAATACACAACACATTGAACCTTGAAGCAGATGGGCTACAGCAGCAGAAGACCACACCGGGTGCCACTCCTGTCAGCTAAGAACATGAAACTAATGCCGCGTACACACGGTCGGACTTTTCGTCTACAAAAGTCCAACGGACGCCGACGGACTAAAGCTGGCTGGTAATCCGATCGTGTGTGGGCTTCTCCGGACTTTCAGCAGACTTTTTCAGCCTCAAATCCGACGGACTTTAGATTTGAAACATGCTTCAAATCTTTACGTCGTAACTACGACGGACCCCGAAATCCGCTCGTCTGTGTGCTAGTCCGACGGACAAAAACCCATGCTAGGGCAGCTATTGGCTACTGGCTATGAACTTCCTTATTTTAGTCCGGTGTACGTCATCACGTACGAATCCGTCGGACTTTTGTGTGGTCGTGTGTAGGCAAGTCCGTTCGTTAGAAAGTCTGCTGCAAGTCCGCCGAAAGTCCGCCGGAAGTCTGTCGGACAGGCTGTCGGACTTTTGTAGACGAAAAGTCCGACCGTGTGTCCGCGGCATTAGGGTTACAATTCACAACGTTGCCTTTGGGCCCCTTAGTTCAAGTTGTGCATCATTTAAGAGGCCCGGCTTACCTGAGTATTGTTGAAGACCATGTCCATCCCTTTATGACTACAGTGTACCCATCTTCTTATGGCTACTTTCAGCAGGATAATGCACCATGTCATGAAGGTAAAAATCACCTCACCACTGCTTTCTTAGATATGACAATAAGTTCACTGTACTCCAATGGTCTCCACAGTCACCAGATCTCAATCCTGTAGAGCACCAATAGAGCAGCTTTGGGATGTGGTGGAAAGGGAGATGCACATCATGGATGTGCAGCCATCAAATCTGCAGTAACTGCGTGATGCTATCATGTCAATATGGGCCAAAATCTCTGAGAAATGTTTCCAACACCTTGAAATCTGTGCCACTAATGCCGCGTACACACGATCGGATTTCTCGTTGGAAAAAGATATGACGGCTTTTCCGACGGGATTCCGCTCAAGTTTGCCTTGCATACACACAATCACGCAAAAGTTCGCTGAACTTACGACTGTCAAGAACGCGGTGACGTACAACACTACGACGAGCTGAGAAAATGAAGTTCAATGCTTCCGAGCATGCGTCGAATTGTTTTCGAGCATGCGTAGGAATTTTGCGCATCGGAATTGCCACAGACGATCGCATTTTCGGATAGGAACTTTTCCCGACCGAAAAATTAAGAACATGCTTCTTTTGCTGACTGGAATTCGGCCAACAAAAGTCCCATGGAGCATATACACAGTCACATTTTCCGACGAAAAACTCTCATCGGTCTTTTGCGGGCCGAAATTCCGATCGTGTGTATGCAGCATTCGAATTAATCCAGTTCTGAAGGCAAAAGGGGGTCCAACCGGGTACTAGCAAGGTGTACCTAATAAAGTGGCTGGTGAGTGTATATTCAACCATATAAAAAAGAGGAAGCAAATGGTTGGTGGTTATCAGAGCACTACAGCAAACAAAAATGAGCATGTCCCCATCATAAAAGAGAACACACAACTGAACACACTGCATTACATGCCATACTCTCCAAAAGGAAGAGCCAGGAAGCTAAAAACCAACAGCTGCTAGTATGCTAAGAAGGTGACAAAGGTGACAACACCTTTCAGAGGTTGAGGTTCCACACTCTGTCCATGTACCACATCCTGCTTATTATTTGGACTACTAGTGAATGTCAAAATATTGGAGGACCACGTAATACCTCCTCTCCTATTAAGTGACAGAACACTACTATAAAGTAGCAGGAACCCTAGAGTGCCTGATTGAACCTTCTCCTAAAACACCCCCCAAAACAAAAAAAACAAAAAAATCTTTTGGATATAGAAAAAAACCCCTTTTGCATTGCATAATACAATGCTCAGTTCATAAACAACTATTACCAGGCGGGAACATTGCTACGTGTGAGGCATAAAGTTGTGGCCTGGCCTATTTCATTTAGTTAATATTTGTGTTTTAAAAGTTTTAAGTGGCTCTTGGGACATGAGAAATGTAAGTGGAACACTGATGGTGTAACCTGTCCTGGACTTTATGGTATCTGCTGTTGACTAGTAACTTACATTTGTATGCACTGCCCCAAGTATGGGGTAACTTTAAAATGTTCATGATGCCAATGATCCTCTAATTCTAAATCTGTTCTTTTGAATTGTAGATGCTTCAACTTATGCACACTTTCTATTTAACGCTTTCGACACAGACCACAATGGATCTGTGAGTTTCGAGGTAGGTTGCAATCTGTCAGTATAGTATAAATTTTGTTTTTGTTTATTATTTAACTCCTCAACTTTGTTGGGAAGGCACAAAATGTAGATCACTGTGTAGATTGAACCTAACGCTTATAGCCAATAAAACAGCTGACACCCTGAAAATGTGTTCACCCATCCACTATATAATGCTGACTGACTGCTCTGGTTACATAATTCAAAACAGGTGAAGCTCCCATTGCAATACGGGCAAAGAACTGTTTTTACTTGACTCATACCAGTTTGGTTATAGAGCCATTAGAAAAGCGCCACCCAAAACAGGATTTACAGTACATCTTGATAGTATTCCCCTATGTTAAACTCGTACCCCACCAAAAAATATGATTTTATAGAACAAGTTATCCTTCTGAAATTACATTGGGGGGGGGGGTTACACATTATGTAGAGAGGTGCAAATATGGATTAGCAGAATTATTTCGGCAGTTATGAGATGAGGATGAGATGAAGACAAAAATATTTTAAGCACAGAAGAAAAACAATGCAAGTTGGTCTGGATATCAAAGTATCTAAAACTATAATGGTTTGTGCTACCCAAAGCAGTTCTTTTTTCTGTCTCATTCAGATACCGCAGACTAGAATCTGGAAGAACATAGCAGTCACTATCATTGATAGGGTTAATTTATGTGATATCCATTCAGGCCTCATGCACAATGGATGGTTTTTCTGCTGTCCCTTGGGGCATCTGGTGTTTTTTTTTTCTAGGCTAAACTCCCCCGTATGTTAGCCTATGTGTCCCTGCACACATAATGTAGATATCCAGTGCATCCAGCAACAGCAAATTACTCGATTCAGATGTTGGTTCTGACTCTGAGGTTGAGAAAGGCAGGAACATGAGCCTACAAAGAGGGGAGAACATTGGTACACAAATTGGCAGTCATGTTTCCCCAGCCACAGCGTATTGCAAAGTTGTCTCCAGTGGTAATGAGGAGGGAGGAGATGATGATGATGATGATGAGGTCACTGACTCGACTTGGGTGCTGGATAGAGCAGAGGAGGAAAGTGAGGGTGAGGCACAACCCCAACGAGGCAGCCATCATGGAAGAGCAGAGAGCAGCCACCCTATTCCATCACATTGCGGAGCTGTTATCTTCCGGCCCACTTCCAACAGCTCAGCTGTCTGGGCCTTTTTTAGTATATATGCAGTCAATTGCACTGTTGTTATTTGCAAACTTTGTCTCAAGCCCATCAAGCGTGGCAAAACCACCAACCATTTGGGTACCACATGCTTGACAAGGCATTTAACCTCCCACCACTCAGCCCGTTGGCAAGAGCACCTAAAAGCCACACAAAAGGGGCCCAAATCTGTCCCTCCTCCTTACTCACCTCAGTCTGTCCCTGCTATACCTCATGACCTCTCAGCAGCCTCCACTGACAGGGACGATGGTGTAGCGCACGGTGTCCCAGGTCCATGCAGCACATTTGCCAGCACCACACCAATAGCTTTAGACTATAGCCAGCAAATTTCTCTGCCCCATCTGCTGCAGTGGGAAAAAAAATACAGTACCTGCCACCCACAAGCCCAGCGTCTAAATGCAAGCTTGTCAAAGCTGCTGGCTCTACAACTTCTGCCTTTCTGCCTGGTGGATTCTGCCCCCTTCCATGAATTTGCAGAATGGGCTGTACTGCAATGGCAGGTTCCCAGTGGATATTTCTCTTCATGTAAGGCCATTCCATCTCTCTACCATCACCAAGGCAATGTTGTGGCATTGTTGGGCAAGGCAGTCAGCCACAAAGTTCACGTTACTGCTGACACGTGGTCCAGGAAGCATGGGTAGGGGCGATATATTTCATTCACAGCGCACTGGGTAACTCTGCTTGCAACTCGAACGTATGCAGGATGGGGCTCAGTTGTTGTGTCCCCACCTCTCCATACAGCTGGTGATGATGCCAGATTCATCAGCTCTACCCCCTCCTCCTCCTCCATGCCCTCCTCTGCTGAATTTTCCTATGAACCTCAAGTACTGCTAAGCATTCAAAGGGCTTTTCAATGAGTCAGGCTAAAATGTGCCATGCAGTGCTTCAGCTGGTGTGTCTTCAGTTGGCTGAAATTCTGTGGGAATTCAACCTGCCGGTAAACCGCCTGATTTGTGACATGCCCACCAGTTGGAACTCGGCTTTGGCTATGCTGCAATGGCTGCACATGCACAAGACGTCAACGAGTACCTGTGTGAGTATGGCACAACGACAGGTTTAGGCCGGCTCGGCTTTTTTCCCCACGCCAATGGCTGCTCATAAAGGATGCAAGCACTGTACTGTCACCATTTGAGGAGGTCACAAGAATGGTGAGCCGTGACAATGCATGCATCAGTAATACAATCCCTGTTCTGTTCCTGCTGTAGCAGACTCTGCGTGGCATTATGGACAGGGCACTCGAGGCAGAACAGTGGGAGAAAGAGGAGGACTTCCTTTCCTCTCAAGGCCCACTTCATGGAGACACCATTGTTCCTATGCCACAGAACACACAAGAGGAGAGAGAGGAGGAGGAAGATTCTGGCAGTTTCGGAGGCATTGAAGCAGAGGAAGACATACATCAAACAGTAAGAGATGGTTTTCCATCCGCAGAACCCTTGGGAGTTGTACGTGGCTGGGAGGAGGCAGTTCCAGATACTCTAATCCTCAGTGACCCTGAGGAGTCTGCTTCTCATGCCTCTGCAAATTTGCAGTGTATGGGTTCCCTCATGCTTCAAAGCCTGCGAAAGGACCCAAGAATATGTGCCGTAAAGGAGAAGGATCACTATTGGTTGGCAACCCTCCTTGACCACCATTATAAGGGGAAAGTCTCAGAACTCATCATGTCCCCATAAAGAGTGCAGAAGATGAAATCTCTTGAGGACACCTTAAAGAAAAGTTTATCGAACGCTTTTCCCGACTCTGGTAGGTTACAGTGTCGTGGAAAATGTGGTTTTGAGGCTTCTGTTAGTCAAGAGAGGAGTGGTGGAGAAGGCGGCCGCCTAAGTGATGCATTTCTCAATTTTTTTAGTCCTCGCAGCCCAGGGATATCAGCTTCCACATGTCATCGGCAGCGTCTGCATCACATGGTGGACGATTGTCCTGGGGGCAAACACAGAGATGAAGAGCTTTCCAGTTGATGACCCATTGGCTTACTGGGTCATGAGACTAGACCACTGGCCAGAACATGCCCAGTATGCTATTGAGCTGCTGGGCTACCCTGCATCTAGTGTGCTTTCCGAACGGCATTCAGTGCTGCTGGGGGTTTTGTTACTGATCATAGAACACGTCTGTCCACAGACTAGGTGGACCATCTGAATTTTATCCAAATGACTCAGTCCTGGATTACCAGCAGCTACCAAGCCCCTGGTGCCGATGTCTCTGCTTAAGTGTTTTTGGGATATGAAATCTCTGCAGGACTTCTAGGCTGCCTAGTGTTGTGGGTGTTGATTTCATCTGGAAGAATGTTTTTAGTGTAGGTTTCCTGGGCACAATTAACACCCAAAAACCAATTTTTACGCAACTGTTTGACAGGTGCATATCATTACAGTTTTTGACAGCAAGGCCAATTCTTGCTTTCATCAAGAGTACCTTTATAGGGTTACAGTGTGAAGGTGCCACCGACACACAAAGAACAATTTTTCCACACCTGTTTGACAGGTGCATATCATTACAATTTTTGACAGCAAGGCCATTTCTTGCTTTCATCAAGAGTACCTCTATAGGGTTACGGTGTAAAGGCGCCACTGACACCCAAAGAACAATTTTTCCACACCTGTTTGACAGGTGCATATCATTACAATTTTTGACAGCAAGGCCATTTCTTGCTTTCATCAAGAGTACCTCTATAGGGTTACAGTGTGAAGGCGCCACCGACACACAAAGAACAATTTTTCCACACCTGTTTGACAGGTGCATATCATTACAATTTTTGACAGCAAGGTCATTTCTTGCTTTCATCAAGAGTACCTCTATAGGGTTACAGTGTAAAGGCGCCACTGACACCCAAAGAACAATTTTTCCGCACCCGTTACAGAAGTAGAAATCCAAAGTCTGTGGTAGAGACATCAGAATTTATCCAAAAAATCTCTAATCTTGTTCCCCGTGCACTACATTGTTGCCTTATCATACAGACTGGCTCCCCTAGCCGTTGCTTACAAAATAAAGAAAGCTTTGGGCTTTATAAATGCAATTATTGCTGCAGCAGCTTCTATAATCAGTACAGATGTGCCACTTTACAGGTGGACTAAGGGGACCCCCCAGGCACTATATTGAAAGGAACTTTTCATTTTTATACTTTCACTTTAAGCATCAATAAATCACTGCTCATTTAAAAATTAAGTTTTTTACAAACTTTTTTTCATTGGTACATGTCCCCCAGGGCAGTACACGGACCCCCATAACCATTGTATGCCCAATTACTTACATATAAGCGTTCAAAATGGGCACTTTTGATTTTTTTCATGTTCGGGTCCCATTGACTTCAATTGGGTTCGTTTTTCGTTTCCGAACTTTCCCGATGTTCGAAAGTTCTTATGCGAACCGAACAGGGGGTCGTTCAACCGAAGCTCTCCTGCCTGGAGGGAAGGAGACTAGGAGAGTTAGCAAATGTCCAGTGTGCATGAGGCCTTAGTTATATCCAACTCTTAGAGATTCTATAGACCAGTTCACTGGCTACCTTGTCTGATATGCTTTGGAGCCATGTCCATAGAATTTTCTTGGCAAATTTTTTACAAGATATGTCACCATGCCTTTCATCAACCCTCACTGTTTACATGGGCTTGGGACTGGCATGCAGAATGTAATAACACATGTACATGACCAATTTCTTCACCCATACTGGGGGCCAATTTAAACAGGAGCTAATTAACCTACCAGCATGTCTTTGGAATATGAGAAAGAACTGGACAACCCAGAGGTAACCACGCAGGAACAGGGAGAACATGCAGACTCCATGCAGATCTTAGTTGAAATTCATGAGGCAGAGGATCAAGGCAAAAGTACTAACCACTAAGCCACTATGCTACCCAACGTGGTGAATTCAAAGACAAATTTTCACTGTTGTAATACAATATTTACTTGAGACCAGGACATGTAGTACTTTGTCTCATCTTCCTAGGTGCCTTGTAACACTAGCTGTAATGTCAGACAGGGCGCCCCCCTTAAGCACATGACTGCCTGACACCTCAGCTAACATAGATAGTGAGCATTGTTCTCCGGTTCACAACACTTGCCTAAAGCAAGCACCAGAAAGGGGAAGACAGAGGCATGTTAGCCAAGGAAAGGGTGCCCTGTCTGAAATTGTAATTGAGTATTACAGGGTACCTAGGAAAATGGGACAAAGTACTACATGTATTTTGTCCCGTGGGGAATTGAATAAAGTAAAACAAAATTGATAATTCTTCTTTAAAGAAATTCAATGTCAAAACATTTTTCCCCTTAAAGTGGTACTTCCCTCTCTCAATCAACAGTAACTATTTTTAATCCTTATGCTGCTAACATTAGTAAATGGATAGGAAAGTATATCATATTTGCTTGTTTTAAACTTTTTTTTTACATTTCTTCAGTTACTTCCTGGTTTCTATGCCTTGACAAATGATGTTATACATCCCGGGAGGCTACAGCTAAGCACACCCTCCTGCCTGCATGCCTGAGCTAAGGGCAGGTGGATTCCAAGAAGTAAAGGCAACATGAATCATCTGCCCTTACTCAAGAAGGCCACGGCAAGAAATGCTAGGGGGTAAGAATCCGGGTTCAAGTTGCAGACTTGCTGGTATTATAAATCCGTCATGATTCATAAGATGTTTCCCCAATGCCTGGACACCTGCTGGCGATGTGGAGAGGAGTCTAGCTCTCTTCTCCATATTTTTTGGTCCTTATTGGGCAGGAGTCCACCACATTAACCCAGAAATTTACTGGCCGCGTGTTACCACGGTATCTGACACTTTTCCTCCTGCATCACCGCCATTTCTCCAGTAAGGCCTACAGGCGTTCTATATAACCATTATTGCTGACGGGGCAAAGAGCTGCATTCTGCTTTTTTGGAAGCAGACACAGGCTCCGCCCATATCCGCCTGGCTGAAAAAGGGTCACTGAAATTAATGAGCTGGAAGATTTGGAGGCCACAGAGAAGAGTCTTCATGAAAAATTCCTCAAAAAGTGGTTTTACTGGCACAAATATGTTTACTCTGAGGAATATACGGCCTCACTGACCTAAATTTGCCTCCTTAGAAACCTGGAGGTTGTCTCAGAGGTGCTCCTGTGCCCTTACTTTCCTCCTCTTCCTTCTCAATCTACCCCCCGCCCTGACTCCTACATTTTTCTTTCTCTGTCTCTCTTTCTTTATCATTTTCTCTTTTTTCCTCTACTTTCTTTCGAGTGACGGTGTCTACCATGTAAAACTCCACGGGGTATAGAAATCCCCTAGTGCCTCGTTTTTCGGGATATTTACTTATATATTACCATTTCACATGCTTGTCATTGAGTTCCATGTGGGACAGGGGATTACTCTGTGTTTAGGCTGCCATGCAGTCTGCATGCTGAGCCTCTTTATGCATATGCTATTATTTTGGATGTATTTGTCCCACGGTTTCTGTACTATTTCTGTTTCTGTGTGTTGTTTAAAAATAAAGTATGTAAAAAAAAAAGTGCTAGGGGGTTTTTTCAAAGTAATTTCTCAACAAAATAAAGCATGAAGACATGGATGTATAAGTGAGTTTGCTTTTGAATATAAAAAATGAATTAAATAGCGTTATCAGTTTGTGGTGCTCAGATGCAGTGTAGTTCCATTTTACACAGGTTTATTTTTTTTTTGTTTTCAATGTGTTTATTGGGTTTTAACAGAAAAATACATTGTAAAACGGTATCATTCCTATCGTCAGACCACAAGGCCCATAAACAAAGAAACAAAGCAAAAACATAATGAATAGAGTAACAGTTTCTCATCTTAAGGTGTTTGACATCTAACACTAGTCATTTGGATTAGGGTAGTAGATAACTCAGCACTGCGAGTCCAGACTGTATGGCTCTGTGGGGATAGAACCCTCATGTCTGGGGAGTCGTCTGATGGCATCCCACTGCCCAGTACCGGAGTCTCAAGCTGGAGTATTACCTTGGGATCACGAGAGGGGATCAGCCACCTGACCCGGGAGTTGCCCAGCACCCCACCCCTTTGGGAACTCATTGTGGAAATGTCCGGTTCTCCCGAGGAACCGCGCCCACCCCCCTCCCCAGTCCAGCGGCAAGCTGACTGTGTTACAAAGCCTGTTTGTCGCAGTATCTTGTTTTAATGTGTTAAGAACCGAGAAGGTGGACTGGAAATACTGCTGCTGGAATAATCCTAACATGCTAGCCAGCTTAGATCCTTTTCCGCTTCACCAATGGGGGGTGTAATTACCCCTGCTCGTAGGAACAGGAGAAAGGGAACAGGGTGTCCCCGACTACACAGGTTTATTTTTGACATCTTTGTCCCATTGGGAGATTTACCTTCACGTTCTGTTCTTGACTAAACAGGAAGTGAGAGGAACTAAACAGGAAGTGAGAGGAAATCCCTGCAAATTAAGGGAATCTCTCGGGGACCCCAAGCTCATCAGAACTAGTGTTACCATTAAAGGATTTCCCCTCTATTACTTTTCTAAGGACAATCAAAAATTTAGGATAGTCTTTTACTTTCACTTTCAATGATAACAGTAAACAGGACAAATAGGGTGAATCTCCCTCATGGGAACACAGGCAGTAATAAAGACTGACATGTGTTCTAAACGATCTCTCCTCCATCCCAAAAAAGGTTTTTCCTTTAATTAAACTTTAAGTTAAAAAAATACCCCACTACCTGTTCTATCCTCCTCCATACCTAAACATATACCTGGCTCCATGTCACTGCTCCAGCTCTATCCCTGGCTCTAGCACTGCTCCTCTCACTTCCTGCTTGCTACAGGAGGCACTCAAAAGACAGCTCTGGCACGGACTGCCACAAGAAGAGGTAAGTGACCTTTACGTGTGATATTATTGAGCAGAGCAGGTAGGTATAACCTTTTTTTATATAAAAAGAAAGACTTTAATATCACTTTAAGGCAAACATCTCCTGTTTGCACAACTAAAAGTCATACACAGGAAAGAGATGGGTGGGGACTGCTGGTGGCTAATAAAATCTCTGATATTATGGAATATAATTTTAAAGTTTACTGCAATTGAAACCCTGCTACTTAAGGAGTAACTCCACTTTTGTTGAGAAAAAAAAAACATTCCCCTCGGTGTGATCTATGTACATTACAAGGATTTTAACAAACCTTGTTGCAGATTCCTACCTTTTGTTATTCTAAAGAAATCCATGTGTGTTTCTTTGTGTCCATGTGGAAAGTATATCTAATGGGAGCGGATTCATAATTATAAATCAGCTGCTGCACCTGCAGGGCTCTAATGAGGAAATATTGAAGGGTCTGCATTCCTTTAGACATTATTTCCTATCGGGAGTATCTTACCAAAAATTACATTTTAGTTGCAGGGGGTGCCGGAAATCTGACTTGTATCTTAGTGCAGACTTCTGGGAAAAATCAGTGAGCCAATCACACAAGCAGGAAATGATGTTTCTGCATGATTCTGGCTAAAATGAGAATCACGATTTTTTTGCTTAGAATAAAGATCACGATTCTCTCACGATTCTTGCGGCGTAACATCATCTTTCATATTATACAAAAAAATTGGGCTAACTTTAGACCCCTTTCACACTGGAGTGTTTTGCAGGTGCTATAGCGTTAAAAATAGCACCTGCAAACCGCCCAAAAACAGCTGCTCCATACATTCTAGTGTGAAAGCCCGAGGGCTTTCACACTGGAGCGTTGCGCTGGCAGGGCGTCAGAAAAAGTCCTGCCAGCAGCTTCTTTGGAGCGGTGAAGGAGCGGTGAGTTGAAATCAATGGGGCAGCGCTGCCATACCTCTGGCAAAACGGCACTGTGGCATTGTTTTGCAGGCAGATTTAACGCCTTTTCAGCCCCTAGCGGGGGTTAAAACCGCCCCGCTATCGGCCGAATAGCGCCGCTAAAACGATGGTAAAGCGTCGCTAAAAATAGAGCCGCTTTACCGCACCCACAGTGTGAAAGGGGTCTTTACTGTTTTTTTTTTAATTCATTAAAGCGTATTTTTTCCCAAAAAATGCGTTTGAAAGACCGCTGCGCAAATACAGTGTGACATAAACTATTGCAACAAACGTCATATATGTAATGTTTGGGGGTTCTAGCAAAAAATCCTGATTTGAACTTTTAAGCAACAAATGTCAGAAAAAGGTTTAGTCTTTAAAACAGAACTTCAGTCATTTTTCATCGTTCCATCTATTAAATCTTCTGCCCTTGTTGTTTTAACTTTGGATAGTAAAACATTTTTTTATTACAAATTATGTGAGCAGATGCAGTTTCTCTTTAAGTGGTTAAACTGACTTCATTTACAGACCAAATTTCATCCCTTCGATCTAAGAATTAAATGTTTACAATATTTCTCTTTATCTCCGTTGTTGGGATAAACTTGGCGGGCTGCCTGGATTTTATATTTTTTTTGTCAGCTGTCAGAAGTGAGCAGAGAACTTCCTGCACTTGCTACATAGAATCAGGAAATGCTGTTTTAAGATCGGGAAGGGAGTAGAATCGCGATTTTGATTCTTTAACAAATTAATCGTGCAGCCTCTACTATATATATATATATATATATATATATAG
The DNA here is from genome assembly GCF_042186555.1 of Aquarana catesbeiana. NCBI lineage: Eukaryota > Metazoa > Chordata > Amphibia > Anura > Ranidae > Aquarana > Aquarana catesbeiana. The sequence continues at coordinate 863,127,734 of NC_133324.1, forward strand.
TAGAGGCTGCACGATTAATTTGTTAAAGAATCAAAATCGCGATTCTACTCCCCTCCCGATCTTAAAACAGCATTTCCTGATTCTATGTAGCATGTGCAGGAAGTTCTCTGCTCACTTCTGACAGCTGACAAAAAAAATATAAAATCCAGGCAGCCCGCCAAGTTTATCCCAACAACGGAGATAAAGAGAAATATTGTAAACATTTAATTCTTAGATCAAAGGGATGAAATTTGGTCTGTAAATGAAGTCAGTTTAACCACTTAAAGAGAAACTGCATCTGCTCACATAATTTGTAATAAAAAAATGTTTTATATATATATATATATTTATTTTTTTTGCTATTTTTTTCCCCACGAAAGTGGTGTTACCCTTTAAAGTGATTCTGTCACCAAAAAAAAAAAAAAAAAATTGTAAAAATAAAGTAATAAAAAGTATTAGCCCTGCTGCCAGTGGCTTTAAACATCCATTTCTTTAAAACCTACACTGGCTGAAAAACCTTTGGCATGTGTAGAAAGGATCGGATAAGGGTGGAACTATAATGCGATAGTGTGGAACATTGGCATTTGACACACTCTGGAGCTAAAGTGAAGGAAGATTAAATTCATGGGTCCCAGGACTGGTAAGTATTTTTACTTTTTTTCTTCTGACTTTCTTAAGTTAATATTTTGTGACAGTGTTCCCTTTACCCAGGAGATCATATTCCATTCAGAGCCTTCAAAGTACATAGCTAAGTCCTAAATATTTATTATTAAATTTAATTTAAATTTATTAATAAATGCATAAAAAATAAAGGAACCTGGAAATGATTTTACAGTCTTGACAACTATGCAGAGTGTGCTGTTTCATGGTATTTGTGTATTTTGTATATGTGAAAAACATTCATACAAAAGCACATTTATCAACCTAATAATTTATAAATATTGTAAACTCTGGAATGCTATCTCCAGAAATCCATTTCATATAAATATTGAATATCCTCATAATTGCTATACACCTGATTTCATTTCTGACCAGATAATTTAACTATATTGTGTTTCAATCAATAGAGGGGAAAGTCAATATGTCTCTTGGGAGAAAGGTGGCAAAATAAGACTTTTCTGCTGGTATAGATCACCATTTCCTGTCACAACACTCACAGTTGTTTAAATGATCGTATGACATCCTAAATAAAGTTTCCTTCATGCGGCAATGCTTTAAATTGGTCTTATTTGTGAGATTATAGGTTGCCAACTCATTCCTCTTCAACATGTATACAAATAGTTATTTGAATTTCACATTCCAGAGACTTGCATTAATATTATGAATAGCTATTTATTCACTCGTGCCTGAATTTTGCTTTTGAATGCAGTATTTGAATAAAAAAATGATTCCATAAAATATGTCCCTATAGTGGACATGAAGACCTGACAGTGATGGAGTGTTGCCTTTTTCTGTTGTGTAGAATAACTTACCAGTACAGAGCATGCAACCCAATCCAGTAAAGAAAATAGAACCGCAAACTGAGTAAGTGCAAGTATGGGTTCACCTGCAACACATTGATTTGTAACCTCGAAAGCAGGTGCATCCAAAAAATGTCTAAAGTAAAAAAAAATATTTGTATCCTAATATATATATTTACTGGGCACAATGCTGTGGACTAGAGTTAGAAATATAAAGGGGTACTAAAGGGATAATAGTTAACCCTTGGCTTAGAACCATGTTGAGACAGATAATCACAGAAAAACCCCTAAACTGAAAAAATTTGGATTTTACACTTACCACTCCAGGAGTAGAATAAACAGTATACATTTTATTAAACCATTCTATATAAAATATTTATATATTATATGTATAAAAAGCCCCAAGAAAAGGAGCAAGGAAAAGGATATTATTTTTTATTTTTTTTTAATATTATACAGGATTTATATAGTACCGACAGTTTACGCAGCACTTTACAACTTGAGGGTAGACAGTACAAATACAATAACCTGTAATACAGTAGGAATCAGAGGGCCCTGCTCATTAGAGCTTACAATCTAAGAGTGAGGGTCAAGAGATACAAGAGGTAATAACTGTGGGGGATGTGCTGATAGAGAAAATAAATGTACAGTTGTTAGGTGGGGGCCAGATAGGCTTCTCCGAAGAGATGAGTTTTCAGGGATCATCTGAAAGTAGACAAAATAGGAGATAGTCGGACAGATTGGGTTAGAGCATTCCAGAAGATGGGAGAGGCTCAGAAGAAACCCTGGAGGTGAGCATGGGATAAGGTGATAAGGGAGCTAGAGAGCAGGAGGTCTTGGGAGGAGCAAAGAGAATGATTAGGTTAGTATTTTGAGACCAGGTTAGTGATGTAGTTGGGGGCCAGGTTGTGGATGGCTTTGTAAGCTACTGTTAGTATCTTGAATTTAATTCGTTGGGTGAGTGGCAGCCAATGGAGGGATTGGCAGAGGGGTGTAGCAGACACCGAGCGATTTGTAAGGTGGATGAGCCTGGCAGCAGCGTTCATGATGGACTGAAGTGGGGATAGCCTATTTAGAGGTAAGCTAATGAGGGGGGAGTTGCAGTAATCAAGGTGAGAGATAACCAGGGAGTGGATTAGAAGCTTTGTGGTGACATGTGGTGATATTGCATTTTGGTATGCTACAGATTAAACACAAATGATATTGCTCCAAATGTAATATTCCTCGGGGACTCCAACAGATAGGTGTCTTCTGTGAATCTCATGGGACAAAGCGCACTTTTTCAAGAAGGAACTGTTATTATGTGTCTGTTGCGCATGCTGAAAATATATGTACACTGGCTACCATAGATGATAATTGACTTTTCAAATATGCTTCACACATCGATGGGGTCTAGAGGAAATTACAAAGGATGATTTCATGACCTGGCATTGCTGGCAACATCTTTTACTTCTATTAGCCACCACCAGATATTACTTTGTATGCATAGATGTCTCTCTGCAACCATGTGAGAAGCATTGAGGGGTCCATCTGTTTATGAGTGGCATCTGTTGAAGCTTTGTTTTTAGATGTGTACATATATTTTCAGAATGAGCAACAGACACATAATAGCAGTTTCTTCCTGTAGAAGCGGACTTTGCCCTGCAAAATGTGTAGAAGACACCTATCTAGTGGAATCCCTGTGGAATATTATATTTGGGGCAATATCATCTGTAACGTGCCTTACCAAAATGTTGTGTGTAATCTGTAGCATGCCAAAAAGTAATATCCTTTTCCTTGCTCCTTTTTTGTGTTGTTTTTTTTTTTTTTAGAATATTAAAATAAAATATTTGTATATGGAATATTTTAATAAAGTATATCATTTTTCAACTACTATTGGTGTGATACCTAAAAATTTTCAGTTTATGTTTTTTTCTGTGATATATACTTATTTCAAAGGATGTGGTACCAGTAAATCCATCAGTCATTTTGAAAGCTTAACTGAACAAGCTGAAGATAGAAGGTGGTTGGAAATCATGCACAGATGCTCCATCTGCGTGCTCCAGTTCTGGTAAATTCTCCCCTTTGTGTAATGGAGGCATGAAGGCAAAATTGTAAACTTCCTCTGGACTGTAATACCATGCACCTCCAGGTAATTGTTGCTTCCATATTGGGCTCCATTTAAGTTATAATTCCTGGGAGCCCTTATATGTAAATGTTGATCTGTGCCAATGGTCAAAAGCCTAGTCCCACCCCTTACATTTTACTATTGTCCAATAGATTTGAAAAATGAAGAATACTGCAGTGCACAGGGTCTCAGCTGGAGGAGCTGGTCAATATTTGCCTGTGCTCACCATGTTGACGCTCTTTCTTCATGAATCAGAACAAGTATGCACCTGCTCTTACCTTTCTGATGTGTATACGTTTCCCATTTTTAGAAGAAGGGTCAGCAATGACATCCCCATATTTTTCTTAATAAATAAATACTTTAATTTTCAGAGCATAATCCATTTAGGTCCCTGTGGACATACATGCGCTTCAAGTATGCTGTTACTTTCACCATCATGGCTTCCTCTGGAGTGCAGTTTGGGGAGCAGGGTGACATTAGGGCTAATCATGTGAGCTAGGTCAAAATGGACCAAATGGATCTCCACTAAAATGCTGTAAAACAAAATGTAATTACATGGTAGGATTTCCACAAATCTAGAAAACTAGATGTTCTAGGCCTGATTTATAGTTTTTGTAGGCCAACATTCCTTTTAGTCTTGAATAAAATAGGGAATGTCAAGAATGTCAAAGTACTTTCACATCCCTTGTGCCCCCAAATATGTCCGGAGTCAGGAAGTTTCAACACTTTGTTGAAAACTAAAAATGGTTTCGGCGTCAGATATACTTAAGAACCAAATTGCTCAGTAACAGCAGTGCTCCAGCAATGTTAGTAAGAAAGGCCCAACCTGTTGACATTAGCCTGTGTATTATATCATTTATATTAGAGATTCACACTCTAGCAGTGTCACTGGAATGTTTGTGGTGTACACGTGGAACGGGGATGGGCTCTTGGGTTCAGCATTCTAAAGGGTGTTATATGAAATATGATAAACTTAATGGGCTTAAAGTATGATAAGGCAAGCAGTTAATTTTGAAGAATATCCTAGATATGAAAAGCAATTACCAAGCCTTTTTTGTACTGAATAGCTTCCTTTTATAACCAAAAAATGTGAAACTTTTACCCATACCTTTTTCATTTTACTTTCAGAGATTTGAGAGAAAAGCTTGGTGCTGCTTGTGCATGATCTACAGGCTCTTTGTATGTAATATATTTAGTGTTTATTGCATATTAAACTTGTTTGTTGCGGCAAATGGTTCACATTAATCAGGTTTACACCCCTGTAGGAAGATGAGGGAAACATTTAGCAGCTGTTTGCCAAGTCTTTATGTCTTCATTGTCTGTGGAAATGGAAGATGATGTTTCATTCACTGATATGCATAGAGAAAACAAGTTCTCTATATATTACAAGGTTCAGGTCATTTTATTTGTATTTACGTCCCTGATGATTTCAGCACGCTCCTTGTGTGCAGTACGTAGATGTAATAATATGAGGCCACACTCAGCTTTCTATTGCGCCTTCTAACCAGCTTTATTGCAACAAGTGGCAGAGACAGTCAGATTCCTTGCCTCTGACACATTTGTCCCTACTGAAACTTATTACATCTGCAGCAGGGGAAAAGTGACAAGGCCTGGAGTTTATCTAGTACCCAGGGTTGCTGTGCAGTGTTTGGGTCCTTTCAGAGGGATGATTCAGACTCTCAATTGTATACATTTTGTTGTTCTATGGCTGCCACCATTTGGCAGTTATTTCACCTCTACTGGCACCTGGGCTTTAGATTTGATTGAGATTTTGCTGATGTGTCATAGTGTATTACTTCACATTCATTATGGTGCAGTGTTTCTTGCATTTTTGTGTATAGAAGTAAGGCAGCCCAACTTTAATGCAGTACATCACAACATACATGTGGTTCACAAATGTGCATTAGGGTGCCAATCAGAATGAACAACACTACAATACACAGAGAGCCATGTGTTAATGTGTCCCTGGGATAAAAAAAGAATAGGACCCTTTTTGAATTGGGTATATTTCCCTTCAGGGCTTTTTTTCTCACAAAATAGGTTCAGGAACTCAGGAACCATAACAACCAGCCTTCTTCCACAGCTACTTACCTCTTCATCCCCCATTCACATCTAACTTTCACCCATCTTCAGCTCTGATCTCTGTATGCAGCTCCCTTTCCACTGCCCCCATTTTCTCCCTCCCTCCTTAAAAGCTCCACCATTTTCCACATGTATTACTTGTGTTGCTGTATTAAGCTGAAGCACCCAGCCAGCTCTAGTACCTCCCTGCACCTCCCTCTCTCACTTGTGGGGAGTTCATCCAGTGGGGGTGTTGGGATGGGGATGGGGACAAGGGAGATGCACCCTGGGCACCTGCATCTTCCTTGTCCCTGTCCTGCACTCAGTGGGTGCCGCTCAGGAGATCAGATCTGTGAGAGCCATTGGGAGACAAGCTGTCACTTGTCAACACACAAGCCGGACTTCTGTGTTTATAAGTGATAGTGGTGAGCAAGGAGCAGAGGGTCTAAGAGGTGAAACTGATTTCTACCAAATTCCAGCTGAATAAAAGCCCTGTTTCCCTTTAAAGAGTTGATTAACTTTAACCAAAAAGTGCCTATGCAGGTAAGAGATGACTGTAGGTAAAAACAAACTGTGTAGCTTTGACTAAAGTTAATTATTGCCCTTGCTGTAGGTGTAAGCCATTTATGTACCTCCTAGCCTGCTGAAAAACTCGAAGATATGGAGATCCCCCTCCTGTCCTGTCCCATTTCTAGAACATTGTAAAGATGCTCCCAGCTGTTAGTGCTCACCCCCACTATCACAGGCCCGAGCTGTGGTTCCGATTCTAAGCTCAGTGTTGTTGCAATGGAGGATATAATGAACTTCACACGTATAGAGGTTTGAGAGCTTATTCCTGTGATGATGAAAGCGAGCAGTAATGGTTGGGAGCTTCTTAGCAACGTCCTGCCAACTGGGCAGGACAGGAGACAGCAATAAAAATAATCCTTATATTATTGCTAGGTCCATTTTGAGGCATGGAGTAGGTCTGGAGAGGAAAACCTCTTTTGTGTTTTCGGGGCAATATTAAAGGAGGACTACGTTAAAGGCTCATTCACACCATTGCATTGTGGTAGCACATAGTAAAAAGTGAGTTACTGCAACATGCAGTAAGGTACTATATGTGTGTTGGATCATTGCATTGCCATTGATTTTGAATGGCACACCAATGTCCTATACTGCACCATATTTTATCCCTTCAATATGCACTATAGCTTACATAAATGAAAAGTGCTCTATGAATGGGGGAGGAGAACCATTCATCTGCCCATCTTTGATTCATATGGTTCTCTTCATTCATAATATAGCAGGACAGAGGATTTCAACTATGACAGGCAGTACCAGCACAAGGATCTCTTTAAATTAAAAGGAAGCCATGTACTAAAAAAAAAAAAAATAAAAATTACATAAACTTAAGCTATAAATTTAGTGATTGTGTAGCACTACCTCTGCAAGTACCGCTGGTAATATTGGGAACGTTGACACTCCAGGCTATACTCACACAAACGGGTAGCAACTCACAAGCTGACACTGAGTGGTGAAACTTTACATTTATACATGAAGCAGGTTAGTGGAGCCAATGAGTATACAGTAATATCACTAAGCAAGGATGACTCAGGAAAACAAAGAAATATGACAAGGTCTAACTTAACAGTGGAGTAATGTACCCAATTAAAGGACAACTGACTCTACAATAGACATGCGAGCACGAAATATAAAACTGTCTCTGGGTCAGCATGAACAATACCCTCGCCACCTAACAGCGTGACAACTGACAGCTTGGTACTAACAATATTTGGTACTAACAATATTAAGGCTATACTGCTGGTGCACACCGGTGGCAATAAAGCTAGGCCTAGGCCACCACTGAACTCTGAATATTTGAATATAGGAAGCAATTTAATGACTGAGAGCAAGAGGGAAAAAAGGAACCAATTCACAATTCTTCAAAAGCGATTCTTCTGCCAACTGACGTTAGGGCCCTTTGGTAATGCTGGTGCATTTGAAAGTATTTGTTATAACTGCGTGCAGTAGGATAGATACTTATGAACTGTGCTTCAGTGTACAGTGCAACAGACTGGGCCAACTGGAGAGCTATTGTTGGCAGCAATGGAACAGCCAGACAGGAAATGCTAACAGCACAAAAAAGTATTTAACTTAGTTGAAGGAAGAGTGGATAGAGTAGATTCTGCTTACAGTATCCCTGCTGATAGAACAAAGGTGCGTCAGAGACGCGCTCACCAACTCCCTAGGTTGTCGTAACAGTCTGAATGGCGGTGGATGGCATACCAGACTGGCTCATAGAACAGAACAATGGCATCTGTGGAGCAGACCCAAGTGGTGATGGACAGACCTCAGATTAGTACCTGGCAGGTGGCAGGGTAATGCAGATGATCTAAAGAGGTCAGTATAGCAATCTGCAATGCTAGCAGTTTTCTGGGTAGTGCAAACCCGCCAGCGGCTCAGTGGTGAAGTCACAAATCCATCCTCCTCTTCCTTTCCTCCTCTTGGCAGCAGCTCCCCTCTCTCTTTCCTTTGTCTGGCGGAAAATCCCACCAAAAAGCCACGCTCTTTGCCGGTCTTTTAAATTGGGGCTTGCAAACAGTGCCATCAGTCAGCATGATGTAGAGGAGGAGCTACACACCGGCACAGAACTCTTCCAGGTGTCCGACAATGAATTGTCCCCATTGGATGGAAAGTATAAATGTGACTGTATTTCATTTAGCTCTTCATTTTAAAGGAATTGCCTATTTTCTGGTTTTCTTTAACAGTTTCTATAGACCGATGAGGGATAGCCCTTTGCATTTTATTGTAGTGCACTTTTGAAAAATCCTTCACCTTTCACAAAAGGACGTGCTTTTTATAGAAATGAACATAACTGTATATAAAACATTAAAAAAAAGCATAAACACAAATGAACAATGCAGAGGCACGAGTGGGCTCTAGGCAAATAAACAATTATTATCATTCTGCAACTGCAAAATGTAACGAAACAATCTTTTCAGGTTCAGTATACTTTAATTGGGAATAGAAAGCACATTGTATTCTTTGTTTTAAATTGTAAACATGTTCCCTTCTCATCAATATACAGTAAATATAAGATACATTGCCTTGCTGAGCCAGAGCCAAGAATTGGGAAATGTGTTTACTGGAATCGTGAATAATGTTTCATTTTTCAGGTGAATCAATAAAGGATTTTTCTGATTTAAATTAATGTATCCAGTCTTCCCTGAAGCCATGACAAAAATACCTTTTGAGCAAACTGTAGGGGAGCATAGTGCTGACACTCAGTTCAGGAGGGGGGAATTCCTTACCAGCCCATTCTCAGCACTGGTAATCACCCCCCCTGGTGATAAGGGACGGCTACATCTGGACTTTTAATCATAGAAAAATGTGAATAGTGACTAATTGGCCCCTACATGTGGCCTTATTTTGATATTTCTATTAAAAAAGAAGGAAAAGCATGCTCAGAATTGCCAGAGACTCTGGCATACACCAGTTTAGCTTCTTAAAATTGGAAGCAGTTGCTTGCATACATGACGGGGGGTTATTTAAAGCGGAACTAAATCTTCCAATGGGACAAAGATGTCAAAAACAAACCTGTGTAAAGTGGAACTACACTGTATCTGAGCACCACAAACTGAAAACGCTATTTAATTAATTTTAATATTCAAAGCAAACTCACCCATGTCTCCATGCTTTACTTTGTTGAGAAGTCACTATGAAAAACATCCCTCTAGCATTTCTAGCTGTGACCATCTTGAGTAAGGGCAGGTGATTCGAGTAGCATTTACTTCCTGGAATCCATCTCTCTTTAGTTCAGGCACACAGGCAGGAGGATGTGTTTACATGAGAAAGCCCCTCCTTCAGATGAAAGAAAAAAAGCCCCATGAAGACTCCTGGGTTGTATGACATCATTTTGGCCTAGGCCAGAAACCAGGAAGCAACCAAAGAAATGAAAAAAAGGGACAAAAATAGGTAATGTTGATTGAGAGAGTTTAGTTCTATTCTAAAGGAGAATTCATGCATGCAAGTTAAGCTGGCCATAAATGGATCATTGTTATTTTTTTTGATCAGTCAGCTGGCTGTTAAAAAAAACAAATGGATTCCCCCATCCACACATTTGAGATGGTTGAAGGAATCCTCCCCACTGTGCCTTTGTATTCTGAGTTCTGACACTAGGGATTTCTCAGCAGTCAGAATACACTAATCAGTGCTGCAGCCTACTTTCCAGTAGTTCCATTCATGAGAAGCCAATCATTAGATCCACTTCTCATGAACAGGAATGACCACAGATGGATCAAAATTGAAATAAATTTTAACCTATCTATGGCCAGCTTTACTCACTGGGGGAGAAAATAGAATAGGGTGGGAAAGGGTCTGGTGGTCCTAATAGATTACAGACTCAGCAATAGCATGCAATGCCAGCTGCAGCAAGCACGGCTAACAGACTACTATCATACATTAAAAAGGGTATTTACTCAAGAGATAACACTATAATTCTACCACTTAATAGAGTTTTGTTTCGGCCGCATGTTAGGTATGCCCTCCAGTTTTGGTCACTAGTCCTCAGGAAGGATGTTCTTTTACTGCTTAGAGTCCAGAGAAGGGCAGCAAAACTAATAGGTGGGCTGAAGGACCCCGTGATGAGAAATGACTACAAACATTAAACTTATTCTCCCTGAAGAAGAGGCGCTTAAGAGTTATGTTTGTTAGTTATGATTACAATATACAAATCTTTCAGTGATAAGCAGTGTGGAGAATAAGGCACTCTGGATAACAAGGAGACTTTAACAAACAGTACATGACTGGCTCTTGAGGTGTGATTAATGCACCACAGCAGGACTTCAGAAGAGGGAAGCATACTCTATAGGAAAAACAAAGCAGAAAAGATGGTGCTTCTAAGTGCAGTAAAAAAACACTTTACAAACATTTACAATATGGATGTGAAAAAACAGGCATATCAGTGAATCCATAACGTTCAGCAGGATGCCTTTTGGGAGTAAAGAAAGCTGCAGGTGGAATTTCTAGCTGACCAGCGGTGGGAAACACTGTATCTCTGATCCAAGATGGAGAGCCATGCTTGCAGGACCACGAAGGAGCGACTGGGCTTGCTCCAAAACATGTCCTACCCTTTCTGACATCACTTCTGGTTGCCTGCATTTCATGCTGGTCCTGACAGCACGGCTCTCTATCTTGGATCAGAGGCACAGTATTTCCCACCGCTGGTCAGCTGGATCTTCCACTTGCAGCTATCTTTACTCCCAGGAGGCATCCTGCTCGACATTATGGATTCATTGCTATGCCTGTTTTTCACTTCCATATTGTAAGTGTTTTTAACAGTTCCTTGTTATTAAAGTGTTTTTTACTGCACTTAGAAGCACCCCTTTCTATGCTAAATCTTTCAATGATAACTGCAGAATAGGGAGAAAGCTGTAGGTCTCTAAAGAAAACATGAGGCCACACAATGAAGTTGAATGAGAAGCGGTTCAATCTTAAACTACATAAGGGGTTCTTTACTCTTAGAGCAGTAAAGATGTGGATCTACCTTCCACAGTTGGTGACATCATCGGGGAGTGTAGATAAATTTAAAAAAATTATTAGATATGTTTCTATAAAAATTTGTGGGAACATAAACACACACACAACCTCACCAACTATGAAACCTTCTATGTGCAGCAGCACCCCCAGCCCCCCCCCCCCCCCCCAATACTTACCTGAGCCCCCTCTTGGTCCAGTGATGTCCATAAGAATCTTGCCTCTCCGGGGACTTGCGCTCCTGATTGGCTTTTGGCAGCAGCAGGAGCCATTGGCTCCTGCTACTGTCAATCACAGCCAGTGAGCCAATCAGGAGTCTGAGGGAGCGGGGCCGAGCCACAGCTCTTTGTGTGAATGGATGGGTGCTCACAAAGCAAGCTGCTTTGCTGTGGGGGAACCCGGCAGGAGGGGGATCAGGGCTGCTCTGTGCAAAACCACCGCACAGACCAGGTAAGTATAATATTTTTATCGCTTTAAGTAAATGTACGTATAAAGGCTTTCATTAAAGTGACCCTGTCACTATAGTCATGGTTTTAAATGACCCTATGCCTGTTAAAGAAGACAATATATACTCAACAATCCCTGCTACCTGTACCACTAAATGCCACTTCAATCCTGAGTAACCTACTGCTGAAGTCTGCTCTCCTAGGAGTATCAATATCCTGGGTCTCTCACATCACTACTGAATCCTGTGGGTGGAGGTCAGATGAGGGAGTAAGTGAGAACTGTAGTTCACCCATTAGATTAACCCCTGGATGTGCTCATTTCAGTGGGGACTTCAGCAAATTATAAGGATTGGTGTGGCCTTCAGTGGTTCAATCAGCAGAAATGGTATATACTGTCTTCTTTTACAGGTATGGAGTCATTCAAAACTATTACTATAGTAGCAGGTTGCTTTAAAGAAACCAGTACACATACATTTACTTAATTTAAGATATTGATATTATATATATATATATATATATATATATATATATATATATATATTATTTAGATTCCCACAACCACCCCCCCTAATTGGAAGGACTTGGACTTGGGACTGGCATGCAGAATGTGGTAATACGTGTACATAGCCAATTTGTACACATATACTAGAGCCAATATTTAGACAGGAGCCAGTTAACCTACCATCGTGTTTTTGATGTGTGGGAGGAGACCAGGGCACCCAGAGGAAATCCACACAAGGACAGGGAGAACATGCAAACTACCCTGTTTCCCCAAAAATAAGACCTAGTGTGATTGTTGGTGATGGCTGCAATATAAGCCCTGCCCCCCAAATAAGCCCTAGTTAAAGTCCTTGTAGGACTTATTTTCAGGGTAGGGCTTATTTTGGGGGAAACAGGGTAGGGCTTATTTGGGGGGTAGGGCTTATATTGCAGCCATCACTGACAATCACGCTAGGTCTTGTTTTCGGGGGAAAAGGGGTACATACCTAGTATAATGGATTGATAACTAACATAGCAGGCTGCATGCTCCTAAACTCAGGCATTAGGATAGTATAGATGCAACCTGGCTGTTATGTGTCACCCCAATTGAGAACACAATCCCTATGTTGCTGTTTAAGATGCACATTAATCTGCAACAACATGCACATAAAGAAACCCAGGAACAGTAAATTACAGAACAATAGAGCTTGTTAGGCAATGATTATAAACTCTCCCTGCTTGTGAGTGTCCATCAGTGACTACTGACTGTCCCCTGTATTCCCCGTCTGCATGGAAGGTACTTGGGAGGCCTCTAAAACACTGGTTGGTAACCGCTGTGATATGAATTGCTCAACATACCATTAATCTAACTTTTCTTCTTGTAATGTAGGACTTTGTAATGGGACTTTCTACACTGCTACGAGGAACAATACAAGAAAAGCTTAACTGGGCTTTTAATTTATATGACATCAATAAAGATGGTTATATAACTAAAGAGGTAAGCAGCACTATGTCTGTATTTTATTGACTGACTATAAAGAGATAAATAAGAATTACACCACTTCTGTAATACAAATGAATTAGCTGCAGCATTCTGCTCTTATGATGAACAAGGAAAATGTTTTGTGATGTCAAGTCAGAAATGAATACATGAAATACAGCCTACCTGCCCACGGCTTCAGTTTTTACATGCAGGGATTGCTGTATTGACCCAGCCCACATTAAAGTGTATGTAAACCCTAACAACTAACGTCTCTTAGTAGAAGTTCATTGATAATAAAATTGTATCCCGCATGTCCCTTGTATAGCACTTACCCCCGAAGGAACTGCTGATGTTTTGGACCCCTAACTCCCGACTCCTAACTCCCGACCACTAACTCCCGATGTCAATGACCATCCTAGTAATGGCACATCCTCTCACACACCAATGCTGGGGGGAAATCAGTTATTTGGACAACACACAGTAAAACAAAAACGAAAGGATGTAGAAGAAGTAATAAACCCTATCAAATACATGGAAACGGTTAAAAAATAATGTGTGACTAAGTAAATAACAAGCGGACCAGGGACGCCTAATCTCTACACTAAGAGGGGTCCTGACAAGGGGGCAATGCAAAAATAGTGGTCCAACAGTCTATGGCAAACTCTCTTCCACTGGCCAGTGCGTTGGGCCCCTAATCTGGCACTGGAGTGCTCAAATCTGAGTCCCACGAACACAGGTGTAACTTCCTAAATGGTGTCCCAAGCAGCTATACTGTTACTTTAAATAGCGTGCAGAGGGTATGGCCAGTGGCATCTCACTGATACACAGGATAATGACTTGTCTCCCCCCACTTTCCATCTGGGACTCAGTGACATGATCTGCTACGACATCCTCTCCTCGACCAGGCAGCGACATCAGACTTAACAATTGCATTCCCATAGACAAGTTAGCAACTCTGCCTCTCTGTGTTCCCGAAACTGCAACAAATCACCCCACCCGAAGCCTTCTGCACATTATTTGCTCTAAAGTGTCCTCCCAATAACTGCCTCAAGCCTAGGAACAGTCCTTTCTTTCCCTCCTGTGCTCTGGTAATGCTAGGATTGGTAGTTCCAAAACACTCTGTAGCACCAGGCACAGTCTCTATGTGGACTACATTTACAACAAGTCCTTGCTCCTCTCAGCAGGCTTGGTCCTTTCCCAGGCTGCACAGCAATAGCATTACTGCTTCTTCTGTTCTCCCTGGTGGTCGTTGCGGCTTTCCTCTGCAATCTCTGTGGCTGACAGAGCCCTGGAAATGGTCAGTATTCATTGGCAAGCAAGGTGACGGGGAACAGATACAGCACTGGCTGTTTGGGAGTGGCTGCAGGATGTATGAAATTGTCATTGACAGCCTGTACTGTGCAGCTGAAGACCACACTGTACCTCTGACTGGGGATAGACTTGTTTCCTGGGAAGGAGTGAAGCTGCAGTACCACTTGTTGGTGACATCTGGTAGTGCAACACATCCATGAAATGTTCTTATTCTACACTATTCTACACTTTATTTCATTGTGTGGACTCACAGACGTAATGTAAGCAACAGAAGCCTGAGAAGTGAGTGATCCAAAGACCCCTCCAGGTTGCACAAAGAGGCTCCAGTCAAATGGGATCTTTAGGTTATAAAGAGTATAAAGGTGTAAAGAACATTTTCATCATTACTTTTTATCAGATGACATTTTAGAAATGAGGTGACAGCTAGATAAAAAAGATAAATATTCAGAACTGAAAAGTTGTTCTTAAAGTAGACCTATGGCCTCTCAATAAAAAAATATGTGCTGCAATATTTAATTATAAGTGTATTCACACTTACAGTTTTCTTTATTAGGATGTTAACATCTTAATCTGTTAATAACTAATTGAATGCCTTAACAGGAGGTCTGGAAGTTGCTTATCAACTCAATGTTGGTTAATAGTAAACATCTACAAAGGTTATCAATACTTCCCACTGAGGAAATTGGGATTAGCCCCTTGTTAAGCAGTAAAAGCTTTCCAGTTTTATCAAACTGTGGACCTCAGAATAATTAAACGCATTAGGAATACATGGCGTGCAATAAAATCTCTTACACAGGGCAAATTAATGTAGTAAAAACAGATTAGGCTTGATCTATATTGATAGCTATCCTCCTGACATGCAAAAGACCTCTGCTTCAATTCACAGTTTTGAAATCCACATATTATTCCTAAAATCAGGCATGATAAAGCTACTGTACTGCTGATTATATATCTAAATGGTGGAGAAGATAGTCATCAAGGTCACACATGACTAGGCTATCATATACAAGGGGTGGAATAGATGTCTTCCACCTCCTGTAGGGTCTGCCTATCTGAGGTATATCATTTTAGTACCTCTGGAATGGCAATTGAATGCTGCACAACAATATGTGGGTCACCAGATCATGGCAGGTGGTATACTCGAAATTTTAAAGCATTTAGAAAACTGTACCTGAGGGAGTGGCAGCTGCATGATCATAAAGACTGTGACATCCCATCAGCCACTCCTCAGAACTTCTCATTGGTCAGATCATTTCTGTCCACACACTTCTCAGGGACCAGAAAATAGAGAGTGCATCAGCAGTCTGGAGCTCTCCTTTACCATCAAACAAAGAACATCAGCCAAGATTTATTTTCTGAGAGCCATCACTGATACATCTGATGCTCATTGATTGGACTTTGCTGAACTCACAGGAGTTCAGCAAAGTCACATGTAAACCCTTTTTGTTTTTCTGTTGAATTATTGTCTCTCTTTCTTTTGTAATACCTTTTTTCTTTATATATTTATTTACTTATAATATAAAATTCTCAAAAACATTAACATTATCTCTAATGCAGTAAGCCAGAACTTAAAGTGGATCTACACTTCCCTCAGCTCCAGTGATGTGGTGTCCCAGAGCTCCCCACCCGGCTGCTGACATGTTTGGGAGGTCGGCTTCTCGGTCTCGATTGCCGCCCACTTTCATTGGCCGGGCAGGGATGACATCACTCCCACGCTTGTGCAAGAGTTCAGTCAGATTCAAGATTGCTGAATTTGTATAGTGAGCTGCGCATGGGTGGCTCACTGTACAAAGGGTAGACAGGCAGGTACGTAACTTTGATAAAGAAGAGACAAAACGTGCACCCTTTGCATATCTCGTCTGCATTAAAATTCCTGCATATTCGCCCATTTAGAATTTTGGCCTAAAGTTCCACTTTAAAGAATCTCTGTCTCTTTGAATATCTCTGGATACTTTGGTCTGTCGTGACAGTGTGAATAACAGACATTTATGATAAGTCATAATTGTTATCGTGAATGATCGATATTACCTATAAAAACTCTGGTGGCAGTTTAACAGGTTAACTAAATCCAGTGACAATCGCTCTCATTCTGCCGAAACCTAGCTTGTGGTCCCAGGAGCTGGAACATTTTTATGCAGGGTGAGAGCGTCATTGTCACATATTGGTGACAGCGCGGTTTGCGTTTGACCACTTGTTTGTCACATATTGGTGAAAGTGGCTGGGCTCTGATGCCGTGTTTGTCACAAGTAGGGATGAGCTTTATGTTCGGGTCGAACGTAAGACTCGAGCATTGGCTGTTTGCCGAATAGTGAACAATTTGGGGTATTCGCTGCAAATTCGAAAGCCGCGGTACACCCTTTAAAAGTCTATGGAAGAAATCAAAAGTGCTCATTTTAAAGGTTAATACACATGGTATTGTCATAAAAAGTGTTTGGGGACCTGGGTCCTGTATCAATGCAAAAAAAAGTTTTAAAAACGGCCGTTTTTCGGGAACAGTGATTTTAATAATGCTTAAAGTGAAACAAAAAAAGTGAAATGTTCCTTTAAATTTCGTATCTGGGGGGTGTCTATAGTATGCCTGTAAAGTGGCTAATGTTTCCCGTGTTTAGAACAGTCCGAGAACAAAATGACATTTCTAAAGGAAAAAAGTCATTTAAAAGTACTCACGGCTATAATGAATTGTCGGTCCCGGCAATACACATAAATATCATTGAAAGAAATGGCATGGGATTCCCCCACAGTCCATTACCAGACCCTTTGGGTTTGGTATGAATATTAAGGGGAACCCTTGAATCAAAATTAAAAAAAAAAATGGGTGGGGGTCCCCCCAAATTCCATACCAGGCCCTTCAGGTCTGGTATGGATATTAAGGGGAACTCCGCGCCAAAATTTAAAAAAAATGCGTGGGGGTCCCCCCAAATTCCATACCAGGCCCTTTAGGTCTGGTATGGGTTTTAAGGGGAACCCCGCACCAAAATTTTAAAAAAAATGGCGTGGCGTCCCCCCAAAAATCCATACCAGACCCTTATCTGAGCACACAACCTGGCAGGCCGCGGGAAAAGAGGGGGGGAAGAGAGAGCACCCCCCCTCCTGAACTGTACCAGGCCACATGCCCTCAACATGGGGAGGATGCTTTGGGGTAGCAGCCCCCCCAAAGCACCTGTTGATGGGGACAAGGGTCTCATCCCCACAACCCTTGCCCGGTGGTTGTGGGGGTCTGTGGGCAGGGTGCTTTTTTGGAATCTGGAAGCCCCCTTGAACAAGGGGACCCCCAGATTCCGCCCCCCGTGTGAAATGGTAACAGGATACAAATGTACCCCTACCATTTCACAAAAATGTGTGAAAATGGTAAAAAAAACACAAGACATGGCTTGGGACATGTCCTTTATTAAAAAATAAAAAAATAAGTGTCCCGCGAAGTCCATTCATCATCTTCTTCTCTCGCTCCAACGGACCGAAAAAAAAGAAAAAAAAAGCCGCATACCGCCACCGATCTGCCTCCATGGGAGGCACCCACCTCTCATGTGACAGCTCTTTTATAACTGAGGGCGGGCCACACGATGATGTCGCCGGGTGACCCCGCCCCCTCTGACGCACGGGGACATCCCTATGGCTTTCCTGTAGCATCAGAGGGGGCGGGGCCAACCAGCTACGTAACCAGGTGACCCCGCCCCCCTCTGACGCTACAGGGAAGCCATAGGGATGTCCCAGTGCATCAGAGGGGGCAGACCAGGTGACCTGCCCCCCTCTGACGCTACGGGAAAGCCATAGGGATGTCCCCGTGCATCAGAGGGGGGCGGGGTCACCCGGCGATGTCATCGTGAGACCACGCCCTCAGTTATAAAAGAGCTGTCATCTGAGAGGCTGGTCATTACAGCGTGTGCCTCCCATGGAGGCAGATCGGTGGTGGTGTGCAGCTTTTTTTTTTTTTTCCGGTCCGTTGGAATTTATTTTTTAATTTTTTAATAAAGGACTTGTCCCAAGCCGTGTCTTGTGTTTTTTTTACCATTTTCACACATTTTTTGTGAAATGGTAGGGGTACATTTTTACCCTGTTACCATTTCACACAGGGGCTCGGGATCTGGGGGTCCCCTTGTTAAAGGGGGCTTCCAGATTCCGATAAGCTCCCCGCCCGCAGACCCCCACAACCACAACCACCGGGCAAGGGTTGTGGGGATGAGGCCCTTGTCCCCATGAACATGGGGACAAGGTGCTTTGGGGGACCGCTACCCCAAAGCACCCTCCCCATGTTGAGGGCATGTGGCCTGGTACAGTTCAGGAGGGGGGGCGCTCTCTCATCCCCCCTCTTTTTCTGCAGCCTGCCAGGTTGCGTGCTCGGATAAGTGTCTGGTATGGATTTTTGGTGGGACTCCATGCTTTTATTTAAAATTTTGGCACGGGGTTCCCCTTAAAATTCATACCAGACCCCGAAGGGTCTAGTAATGGACTGTGGGGGGAATCCTATGCAGTTTTTTTCAATGACTTTTATGTGTATTGCCGGGACCTACAATTTATTATAGCCGCAAGTACTTTTAAATGACTTTTTTCCTTTAGAAATGAAATTTGCGCTCGGACTGTTCTAAACACGGGAAACATGCGCCACTTTACAGGCATACTATAGACACCCCCAGGTACGAAATTTAAAGGAATATTTCACTTTTATTGTTTCACTTTAAGCATTATTAAAATCACTGCTCCCGAAAAAATGGCCGTTTATACATGTTCCCTGGGGCAGGACCCAGGTCCCCAAACACTTTTTATGACAATAACTTGCATATAAGCCTTTAAAATTAGCACTTTTGATTTTTCATGTTCGTGTCCCATAGACTTTAACGATGTTTGCATGTTCAAACAAATTTTTTGCCTGTTCGCATGTTCTCCTGCGAACCAAACCGGGAGGTGTTCGGCTCATCCCTAGTCACAAGCACATGAGACAAAAATGAAGGAAGATTTGGCTCAGTAAGGAAGGTAAAGGAGTTTTTTCAGTTTACTCTATGAGGCTTGTTCAGAGTCTGATTTCTGCTTTTGCATAGGATAATAAAGAAATATAGATTTGTTACCAGTGTTTTATTAAGTGCAATTCTTTAATACATATACAGTATATATATATATATTTATTTTTTAAACTTGCCTAGAGTTTTGATTTTTGTTTAGTGTACTGAATATTGTACATTATATCTGATTGACTTCCATATGCGGCCATTATGTATAATTCCTGGTGCCCTTAGCAACCAGTCAGCTAATTAAAAAAAATATATATAACCTACAAAAGAACCATGGCAAATTAAATCTGGTTTCTTGCTATCTGTACAATAAAAAAAAATGCATCTTCTGAACTGAGTCATATCAAGATTAGAGAATGTAAAAAAATTAAAATAAATTCTGTATTAACAGGAAATGCTTGACATCATGAAGGCAATTTATGACATGATGGGCAAATGTACTTATCCCCTTGTTAGGGAAGATGCGCCAAAACAACACGTGGAGAATTTCTTCCAGGTAAGGGCATCCTTAAAATGACTACCAAAGAGTAAAATCTCAGTACTACTTAAAAAAGAGTATGTTTGCAATAGATAATAGTGAATGCGCCCTTTGGGTGGGGAGCATATGTAGCAAAGAAAAAGAAGGAAGGAAGGAAGGAAGGAAGGAAGGAAGGAAGGAAGGAAGGAAGGAAGGAAGGAAGGAAGGAAGGAAGGAAGGAAGGAAGGAAGGAAGGAAGGAAGGGAGGGAGAAAGCAAGGAAGAAAGGAAGTATGAGAAAGAGGAGAAAGGTTGGGCAAAAGAGAAGAATGAAGGGTGAAAAAAGGAATTGAAAGAAGAAAAATAGAAATGAAGGGAAAAAGAGAGGAAGAATGATAAAGAGAAATACGGTACAGGAGAAAAAGTGGAGGCAAGAAAGAGAGAAAAAAAAAAGAAAGGAAGGAAGAAAGGGAAAGAGGAAGAAAGGAAGAGAGGGGAAAAAGGACAAAAGAAAGGAAGAGAAAGAGGAAGAAAGGAACTGAGAGAAAGAGGAAGAAACAAAAGGGAAGGGAGAGAAAGAAGAAGAAGGGAAGAGCAAAAAAATAAAAAGAAAGGAAGGGCAAAAAGGGAAGAAAGAGGAAAAGGGAAGAAAGGAAAGAAAAAATAAGAAAGAAAGAAAGAAAGAAAGAAAGAAAGAAAGAAAGAAAGAAAGAAAGAAAGAAAGAAAGAAAGAAAGAAAGAAAGAAAGAAAGAAAGAAAGAAAGAAAGAAAGAGAAAAAGAAGGAAAGGAAAGGGTGAGAAACGGGAAAACATAAACAGCAAGTAAAGCAGGAAAAAAGGAATGGAGAGAAAGAACTAGAAAGTGGAAGAGGGGAAGGGCGAATAAAAGTAAGAGGAAGAAAGGAAGGGCAAGAAAGAGGAAGAAATGAAGGTAGAAAAAAAGGAAGAAAGCAAGGGCAAGAAACAGAAAGAAATGAAGAGGAAGAAGCAAAGGAAGCATAAGAATGAGTTCCTTTTTCTTGCCTTTCTTTTTTCTTTGGCAAGAAATATGAAGGGGAGAGGTTAAGAAACAGAGGAAAGAGGAGAAATTGGAAGAAAGGAAGGGAGAGAAAAGGGAAGGGGAAAAAAAGGATGAGTGAGAAAGAGGAAGGAAGAAAGAAGGAAGTGAAAGAGGAAAAAAGATAGGAGGGAAAAAGGATGGTCAAGAATGATAAAGAAAGTAGGGGCAAGAAAGGGAGAAAAAAAAGGAGGAAAGGAAGGGTAAGAAAGAAGAAGAAATTACAGGCAATAAAGAGGAAGAAAGGAAAGGCAAGAAAAGGGAAGACATGAAGGTGAGAAAGAGGAAGAAAATAAAGGCAAGAAAAGAGGGAAAAAAAGCGAGAGTGAGAAATAGGAAAAAGTAACTGAGAGAAAAAAATAAGGTCAAGAAAGAGGAAGAAGGGAAAGGCAAGAAAGAGGAAGAAAGTAAGGGTGGGAAGCAAGAAGAATTGAAGAGCAAGAAGTAGAGCAAGGGCAAGAACGAGGAAAAAGTGCAGTAAGGGAAGGGGGGAGTAAGAGAAACAAATTAAAGAGAAAAAATAGGAAGAAAGGAAGGGAAAGAAAGAAGGAAAAAAATAAAAAAACAGAAAGAAGAAGAAAGAGGAAGATGAAAAAAAGAAGAGAAAAAGGATGGGGCGAGAAAAAAGGATGGGGAAGTGAGAAAGAAAGGAGAAGAGAAAAAGGTAACAAAAAAGAAAGACGCAAAAGGGAGAAAAAAGAAGCATGTAAGGAAGAGAAAAATACAGAAAGAAAGGGAAAGTAAAAAAGGAAGAAAGGACAGGCTAGAAATAGAAAAAAAAGGAAATACAGGAAAGGGGAACAAAGGAATGGAGAGGAAGAGAAAGTGGGAAAAGAGAAAAAAGAAAAGGAGAGACAAAGGGAAGAAAAAAAATAGAAAGGAACCATGTACAGGAGATAGAGAAAAGAAAAAAGATGACACAGAGAAAGCAAAAAAGGAAGGGCAATAGAGAAATAAAAAATTAAGGTAGGACAAGAGATAGTAAGGAATAAAGGGAGGGATTAGGGAAAGGAGCAGAAATAAGGAAGGGAGTATACATTTTTGTAAACCTTTTATTGGATTTACTGTGTTTGTAACTTACTAATCTATGTTCATTTTGCAGAAAATGGATATAAATAAAGATGGAGTAGTTACTATAGATGAATTCATAGAAAGCTGCCAAAAAGTAAGTAACTTAAATTAAACTATTACCACAGCTGGACCACATATAAAAACTACTGTTTCATCACCTGATCACTGTCAGTGGGCAGTTATCCTTTGACAAAAAATGTTAGTCAACAACGTCATGGTCTGTTCCATCCTGTAATAAAAAAGACCCACACAAAATCATTTTATTTTAAAAAATCTTTGGCCTTAGAGTTTGAAAAAGGGACTGATGGTTTGCTGATGTGCTGGTAACTTAGGAACAAATAACAGAATAAAATAACTTAGAACAAAATGGGTTGTTTATAGTATAAAGACAGGAAATACCTTCTCAGCTACTAATTTAAAATGATTTAATGAATGCTCAATTTAAAGAGGAATATTTCAGGATACCCATAACACTGTGTGTTGATTCTGATGAAAAAAGTATGCCAAATGGCAAAACATCAATAAGAATTTCTGAAACTTAATGTAGTGCAAAAGAAAAAGCCGTCAATTTTAGAATTGGATTGTGAATTCAATATCAATAAAATGTGTGCAAGTCTGTGTGAGCTTATAAAACATCAAACACAAAGTTAACTTGCTGAGAGTCCAGGTTACAATGCAATGTGCTTCAAAGCATAAGCAAGCTGTGAGATCTCATACCCCGAACTTCATTTTTAAGGGACCACATAAGAAAAAAGAAATAAGCCCTCTGACATGTTATTAGATGTGGTCATGGTGTTCTTGGAAACCTTTAAAGAACTTCAGATAGAAACTGTGACTCACTGTTGCTTACTAGTCTGCATTTTTCCACACATCACTGAAATGTAAAATGTAAAATGTTTACTAAAATAGCATTGCGAAGAAAAGGCAATAGACCTCATTTATCAAAGTGTCTAAAAGAAGATTTATGTGGTTTTGTTGGACAGCCATATGAGTGTATTTTACCAGCCCAAAAATGTTTACTTCTGCTTAGCTGTTCTTTTACTGTATTCATTTTTGCTGCTTTGCATAACAGGAAACCTGATCTAGCTACACAGCATCCTGTGTGAGCTGCCTTCTAATTGGGCAGAGGTGATTATACTGATTCATTGTCCAATAGACAGCCTGGTGACACAGGATGCTGTAAAGCTCGTACTGGTAACAGTAGTGTCATCTTACCAGCTGTGCAGTGAGCAGAGCAGTAGACATGTGCAATTTGGTCCATAACGAAAGGATTTTCGTACGAATTTGTTAGTATTCGTACATTCGGATCAATTTGAACATCCGAATATCTGTGAGAACCAAAATACGAAAATTATGAAATTACAAATAAGCAAAATAACAAACACGCGAAAATACGAATGGACAAACTCACGAATATACGAAACACCGAAAGAAAATGACATCTATAACGAATGATTTACATTTCGTATTTTCAATCCTTTGTCTGTTCATAATTTCGTATGTTCGTATTTTCATTTGTGTGATCGTAATTTCTTTTCTTCGTCTGTTCATAATTTCGTTTGTTCGTGTTCTCGAATCATTCTTTTGAATGGACAGTGTAAGTGTATCATAATAGGTATGTTCGTAATTTTGTGTTCTCGAATCGTTCTTTCGAATGGACAGTGTATTAGTGAGTGTTACTTAATATCTTTAGCTAATCAGCTTATTCCTTTTGTGTCTGTGTCACACTGCATTCCTGAAACTTTTAAGATTCAGTTGAGGACTGAGGGAGTGGACTGGAGTAAGTACAGGACTTATTAGAAAAGCAAGCATAGGATTATTATTCTTTATTTCCTATGAAAGTACAAATCAACGAAAAATGCAATCTCACAAAAGTAACAAATACTAAATTACGAGTAGTTTACTGAATAAACGAAAATCATTATCTAAGAAAATTACGAATTTCGAATCAAAGAAAATTAGACGGAATTACGAATCACTTCGAATCAACGAAAATATAACTGTTACGAAAATACGAACGAGTCCGTATATGAAAACTCGCGTCTTACGAAATTACGAATCATTACCAATCAACGGAAACGTAAAGAAACGAAACAAAACTAAATTTTTTGTTGTGCACATGTCTACAGAGCAGTTTAAAACACAAGACTGGCTGATCAGAATTACAAATCCATTGGCATGTTGAACTGTTAACATAAATGTAATTCAGCAGTGTATTTAGCTGTTGGTCTGGACATCAGCTTTGAGGCAGCATTTAGAGTTCAGGCGTGTTCCAAAAAATGAAACATGGGCCTTTGTCTTTTTTTACCCTAGCGGAACCCCTGAAATGAGTTTCAGGCCTTGGGAAGCCCCTTCTAAAATCAATTCATTGGTAGTAAATGGGAAAAATGCCCCTTACATTAGTGGACAGTAGAAGGATTGCCAACCTTACAGTGGTGGTACAATAACATCCTTACAGATAGCTAAACATTTAAATGGTGTCATGCTCCTGGCTTTAGCTCTATGTAGGAACCATCAAATAAGATGTTCATCAGCCACAGCTCAAGGAACCCTAGCAAACTCTGGCAGAACTTTGGATGAGGATGGCTGTTAAAGACAAATAATTGTGGTCACAGAAAATAGGAACCTTACTCCACAGTCTAATTTTACTTTTTTTGTTGTTTTGTATGGAGTTTAAAAAACAAAACAAAAAAACGAATTTCATCCAATTCTATTCACAATTTTATTGGAGAGATATCTCCTGACTTCCTATCACTGTGATGCCCATAAAAAAATAAAAAACAGGGTGTTACCAGATTAAGAAGGCACAGATGACAATAAAGAAGCTAACTTTGTCAGAAGTTCTAACCTTGCATCCCCAATGGAGACAATTTTCAATCACTTCTTGTCCTGGCAGGAAGTGAAGGGAGATCTCCCCAACAGGGCTACATATAGCAATAAAAACCTGATACAAGTTCTAATCTTTCTTTGCTCTATCCCAAGGGTCTTCAAAATTTCTAAGCAAGAGACCAGTTTACTGTCCTTCAGGCTTTGGGGGGAGTCTGGCTGTGGCCAGTGGGAGCAGGAAATGCTTGGACACCAGTGCAATATGAGGGATAGTGTCTCATTGATGGTGTCAGTAGGTGGAATGGTACCCTTTCATTGGTGTCAGTTGGTGGAATAGTGCCCCAAGGGCCAGATAAAGAAGAGCAAAGGGCCACATCCGGCCCCCTGGCTGCAGTTTGGAGACCACTGCTCTATCCAATACCATGTAATACATTTTGGAGGAGTTGGCCAGAGCTCATATTGGTGAAGATGATAAAGCCAAAGACTACTGGACCATATGCAGTGGTTATATAAACTGCTAAATACATGTACCTTATTGACTGAAGATGCTATTTACAATAAACCAAAATTCAGTAGTAAAATGTTTTGATTCTCTCTTTTCAGGATGAAAACATCATGTGCTCCATGCAACTGTTTGAGAATGTGATCTAGCACAAAGCGCAAACTCTACAGAACAGACATTTTAACTATTTTGGATAATAATTTGAAGCTGCGATTTCCATGGTATCATCAATAGACTGTTCAGCTTCATACAAAGTCATATCTTATGCAAAGTAGCTTTTATATGATGCCTTTCAGAATAATCAGGTTCCATAGTGTTCAGGATTTATTTTCATGCTTTATATGTTCAACAATTTAAAGGTATTGTTTGACATTCTGCTCTTCTTGGGTTACAGTCTTAGGCCAATCAATGTCAGCATTTTCTTATTCCATTGTTACTTATTGTTCATATGCTTATTTAGTTCTTATTGGTAGATTTTATTTATTTTGGTTATGAAATTAAAATATAGGTCTCTCTATCCATGACAATTATTCTATTTCTTGTTTCTTTTAATGCTCAGATACTTGATGTACATTCTTCATTTGCTTCACGATTCTAATAACCTTTATAACCGCTTTTCTCTTATAAGGTATTTCATTTGATATTTACCATACATTCACTGCAGGGGAATCTTTCTAGCACACGTTTCAAATTAGTGATGGAGTCACCTGCTGTGAATGTTTGGTGCTTTATAAACATGCCCCTATTGTATTATACACTCACCTTGCTAGTACCGGGTTGGACCCCCTTTTGCCTTCAGAACTGTCTTAATCTTTCATGGTATAGATTCAACAAGGTGTTGGAAACATTCCTCAGAGATTTTGGTCCATAATGATATGATAGCATCACATGGGTGCTGCAGATTTGTTGGGTGCACATTCATGATGTGAAACTCCCAGTCCACTACATCCCAAAGGTGCTCTATTGGATTGAGATCTGGTGACTGTGGAGGCCATTGGAGTACAGTGACCTCATTGTCATGTTCAAGAAAGCAGTGGTGAGATGATTTGATCTTTGTGACATGGTGCATTATCCTGCTGGAAGGAGCCATCAGAAGATGGGTACACTGTAGTCATAAAGGGATGGACATGGTCAGCAACAATACTCAGGTAGGTCGTGACATTTACATGATGTTCAATTGATACTAAGGAGCACTAACCTGAACCGCTGATACAAGACAGGATGGATCCATACTTTCATGTTGTTTACGCCAAATTCTGACCCTACCATCTGAATGTCGCAGCTGAAATCGAAACTCATCAGACCCGGCACTGTTTTTACAATCTTCTATGGTCCAATTTTGGTGATCCTGTGCAAATTGTAGCCTCGGTTTCCTGTTCTTAGCTGACAGGAGTGGCACCTGGTGTGGTCTTCTGCTGCTGTAGCCCATCTGCTTCAAGGTTTGATGTTTTGTGCATTCAGAGATGGTATTCTGTATACCTTGGATCTAATGAGTGGTTATTGGAGTTACTGTTGCCTTTTCTTTCATCTCAAACCAGTCTGCCCTTTCTCCTCTGACCTCTGACTTTAACCACTTGCTACCCAGGGAAATTCTGACACTTCGCTCCTACATGTAAAAATCATAATTTTTTGCTAGAAAATTACTCAGAACCCCCACACATTATATATGTTTTTTAGCAGAGACCCTAGGGAATAAAATGGTAGTTGTTGCAGTTTTTTTTTATCTCACATGGTATTTGCACAGTAATTTTTCAAAAGTTTCATGCATTAAAAAATAACAAAACAGAAAAGTTAGCTCAATTTTTTTGCATAATGTGAAAGATGATGTTATGGCGAGTAAATATATACCTAACCTAACATGTCACGCTTTGAAATTGCGAACACTTGTGGAATGGCGCCAAACTTCGGTACTTAAAAATCCCCTTAGGCGACGCGTTAACATTTTTTACAGGTTATATGTTTAGAGTTACAGAGGAAGTGTTTGGTTTGAACGTCGTTTACAGATGTGGGCGCGGCCTACATATGGGTTTGCTTCTGTATTTTTTTTTTTATTTTTTTTTTTCTATTTGGACACTTTATTTTTACTTTTTTTTTTAATTACATTCCTTGTAATATGAATAAAAGTTAACATCCCTTGTAATAGGAATAGTCTGGGGTCAGTAAGTCCCCACATCCCACCTCTAGCTTGGGAAGTCTAAAAAAAACAAACAAAAAAAACGATCCTGGCTTCCCAGCTGAGGAACCAACAGGCACCAACAACCATGCCACGTTCAAAGTCACTTAAATCCTCTTTCTTCCCTATTCTGATGCTTGGTTTGAATTTCAACAAGTCATCTTCACCACATCTAGATGCCTAAATGCATTGAGTTTCTGCCATGTGATTGACTGATTTGCAATTTGTGTTACCATGAGTAAATCACTGAACTGATAGAGCCCAACTAGCTGTTACTGACAGTCCCGCCTCTCCAAGTCTGAGGCCAGGTTCACACCTATGCAAACTGGATGCGCATCCAATTCGCATAGCAGGAGAATGTGTCAGGGCTGGGCTCAGCCGTTCCTTCTCTGAGCTGGCCGCTCAGCTGTCGGCTAATTGCCAGCTCCTATCTCTCCACAGTTAGTCAGCTGTTGATGATCCTGCTCATCAGTCCTGCCTACTTAAGCTGTCCAATCCAGAGGAGCTCTGCCTTCGCCTTGGTCAACATCACAGAAACGATCGCCTGCGATCCTGTTCAAGACTTGCTTTGCTGACATCCCTTCTGGCTCCAGATCCTGCTTGCTGTTCCACTACAATGATCCCTGACTTCTGGCTTGGCTGACTATCTGTTCCGGTTACTGAACTTTGACTATGTTTTGACTACGTTTGTTCTTTTTACTTTTATTAATAAACAAGTGTGATTTAACTGTACTTCTGTCTCGGTCTGATTTCATGGTTTCTGACAGAATCTGACTGGCTCCTTATGGAGTCGGTTCATATATCTCTGTTACGGTTGCGGAGCGCACTGCACAGAAACGTGCGTCTTTTTCAGGGCCGAATTCAGGCATGGATTCGGCACTGATTCATGCCTGAAACAGGGAACAGGGGCGCACAGCGTTCCTGTGCAATCCGCAGCCAGTTCCAGTGTGAACCCGGCCTTAATGCTGTAGTACAGGAAATTGATGCCCAGACACATTCAGGTATTTGCCGCTAGTTGCTTTTAAAAATGCATTTAATGTTTTTTTTTTAAGATTACATAACTGCAAGAATTGTTTTTTTTTTCACATATTTGACTGGAGTTCAGCTTTAATATTTCAATATTTTCCTTTTTTCTGCTGATACGATTAACATTATCCTTCTTTTCCCCAAGACAACATTTTACCATAAATCCTGTCTCTTCTCCCATTATCTCTGTACATTTTCTTTGAAATGCTAATGGTGACAGCAAGATGACAACAGTGAAATTGAAAACATTTATTATATCCTAAAGAATCTGGAGCACTGGAAAAAATGTAGTAAAAACATGACAAAAAAGCTCTCAGAAGAGGTAATTCTAGTGCATGCATTGTGCATATAGAGTAGCTTTAGAAAGAACTATTACCAATTCATTTATAAGTAAAACACAAGTAAGGATCAAACTGCGTTTAACACCCAAAGGAGAGCTCCACCCAAAATGCAAATATTGTTAGGTAGGGGGTTAAACAATGTAAAAGTAAATTTTCCGGAATAATAGAATTCTCATTAGTGCATCAATTTCTACCCCCTGCCCACTCCCTTATCTAGGGATAGAGTGCTGAAGATACAGGAATCACTTCACAATGTGGCACATTGTGCACGGCCATTAAAAATAGGAATTTTGATTTACTTATAAATTCCTTAACTTGGAGTATAGTACAGGACACAGACCATGGATTATATGTAGGCTACCTTCAGTTGATTGGACACTTGCTAGGGCTGCCCCTAAAGCACAGCCATATAACCCCGCCCATTCAGCGAGACTCCATTTTTTGTTAGCATGCAGTAAGGGGTGCTCAAGACACAAGGGGGAGGGGCTTGTTTTCTGTAATGTACTCCAAGCAATTTACAGGCAATCCCAAATTTCTATTATTTTTATAGTACAATATGGAAACATGCCTAACAGAGTCTCGGATATAGGAGAGTATGACTTTCTTTTATAGCAGCATGACTTCTTGTGCACTCTTGATGGGTTATGTAGTCCACTGCTGTGGCATTGTCAGACTTTACCCTGACTTGGTGACCTTATAGAAGGCTAGTCCAGTGCTGTAGATATAATCAGTTCCAGGATGTTGACTGGAAGTTTCAGTTCCTGCTGGGGCCAGGTCTCCTGGACAGTCAGGTAGCAAACTCTGCTCCAGCCTGCGAGGCTGGCATCCCACATCATTAACTTTCCGGGGCAGGATTAGAGATCCCGCATGTCAGGAAGAGCTTTGTCTGGCTGGACAGAAGCATTCGATTATGATTACCTGTTCCACAAGCTGGATTGAAGAGGTTTGGAGTGAAACTGTGCAAAGGGTAACCTCGAAGAAGGCTACCATTAAGCGCAGAACCTTTATGCAGAAGCAAATCAAGGGGTGCTGTTTTGAGCTGATGATCCTTGTGTAGGACTTTAGGCAAGAAACTTTCCCCTGAGGAAGGAAAATTCTGGTTTCAGCTCTATCCTAAGTCATTCAGTGGGTCATCCAGGTAACCTGTGGCACAAATGGCCTGGTTTAATAGAAGAGCCATTAGCAGGTTAATCACCGTTGTGAACACTCAGAATGCAGAGGAGAGCCTGAACAGTAGTGCTACAAATTGGAATTGTTGGTCTCCCACAGCAAAATGATGAAGATGTGAATGTATAGATACTTACAGTATATCTACTGATGCCATAAATTCCCCTCGTGTGCATTAAGTCCAGTACAGGGCAGATGCCTCCATTTGGTTTTAGGACTGTGAATAGGTTTGAATAGAAATCTTGAAATCATTCCTCTTAAGGAGCTGGTACAACAACTCTTTGTGGCTGAAGTAGGTGCAAGAAAATCATTAACCACTTAAGGACCGGAAGGATTTACCCCCTTCAATGACCAGACCAGAGCTTTCTTTTGGTGGTAATTGATCACCTCTGCGGTTTTTATTTTTTTGTGCTATAAACAAAAAAAGAGACGATTGTGAAAAAAACCCAATATGTTTTACTTTTTGCTAGAATAAATATCCAAGAAATAAAATAAAACAAATTTCTTCATCAGTTTAGGCCAATATGTATTCTTCTACATATTTTTGGTAAAAAAAAAAAATCGCAATAAGCGTGTATTGTTTGGTTTGCGCAAAAGTTATAGCGTCTACAAAATAGGGGATAGATTTATGGCATTTTTATTCGAAATTTTTTTTTTTTACTAGTAATGGCAGTGATCAGCGTTTTTTAGTGGGACTGCGACACTGAGGTGGACAGATCGGACACGTTTGACACTTTTTTGGGACCATTGACATTTATAAAGCGATCAGAGCTAAAAATAGCCACTGATTACTGTATAAATGTCACTGGCAAAGAAGGGGTTAACACTAGGGGGCGATCAAGAGGTTACGTGTTCCCTAGGGAGGTGTTTTTAACTGTGGGGGGAGTGTACTGATTGAAGGAGGACTCACTCTCTCTACTTCCCTGACAGAATGGGCATCTGCCTGTTTACATTGACAGATCCCCGTTCTGGCTCTCTGAGGAGCGATCGCTGGTCGCAGGCGGACTTCACGGCCGCCAGCCATGCGTATCGGTTCCAGCAGCGAGCGCATGCCCCCTAGAGCACTTAAAGCGACCAACGTACACCTATGGCAATTCGCGCAGCCGTGCCAACCTGTCGCAGTATAATGACGGCAGCTGGTTGGCAAGTGGTTAAATCTGCCTTCTTTTGGTCTGAAGCTGGCAGATTGGAAAGCAAAAAACAAGGAGAGGCAGAGATAGAAACTCTAGTTTGTATCCCTTTGAAATGACAGACTGGACCCAGAGGCCCAAGACGTCTTGAATCCAGACTTGCACAATTGATGTGTGTAGTCGCCCCTTCAATGTGGGGAGGAATTCTTGGGCTGGCTTGGTGGGTTTGAGAGTCTGTGGCTTGCGATGAAAGGAGGTGTTAAGCCTTGGTTAGGAAGATGACCCCTGGGAGGAGAAAAAATGCCCCTTTCGCTCAGTAGAGGTAGTAGCCATGACATTAGGAGACTAAGGCTTGAGTTTAGCACATATCCAATGTTTCCTGGAAATATCAACAGATCAATGATCAATTTCACTCATTGTCTGGAATTGCCCCACGCAAACAACTACAAGGCATGCCTAATAAAACTGCATATCTTATGAGAACATAAACCTAGGCGACATCTTGGTGTGCATTAAATTCCAACAGCTGATCTTAATAAAACTTATGTGACCTTTGGATATTAAAATGCCACACAAGGTTACATCATGGAGGGTTTTTTCCTTAAACTTCCTTTTATTTGATATATCAGAACTTAAGTCTTACTGAAAAAATGAGGCCAAACATGTGAACAGAATAAATCTCAGCAGGGTGTTTCTTTCATAAGACGAATACAATGACTTATGAACACAGAATAGACTACAACTTTATTAACCTTTTAACAGCTGTGACACTTGTAAGTAGTGGACAAGTAGGTTTTTTGACTTATAGCCACATTGAAATGCAAGGAAGTACGGTCTGACACTAGTCATCATAACAGTCAAAAGTTAAGAACTTTAAAGGCTCAATATGGGAGACCACACACACAATTATAAAACATAATAGATTTATTGTTCAACATTAAAATAGGATTTACAAATATAGGCACAATTGCCTCCAAAACATCCACAAAGTAGTGTTACATATGCTCTACGTAGGGTACCGGAAGTCTATCCCCCTAAATAGATATAGGCAAGAGGCAAGTTACAAATTCTGTGTGCTTCCAGTAGCCAGATCTGCCAGGTCAACGTTTTGCCAATCCTCTGCTTCTTTAGAACTCAATATGGCAGGGCAGCGCAGCAATCACTGTTGTAAACCATAAGACACACAAAAGCATAGCCTGGGGGTGGGCATAGGGGCACCAGAAGACCATCAAGGCAGCAGAGGACTAGGTTTCAATTAGCACACTGGAACAGGAGGGTATGTATATCAGCAGACCATGGACTAGTTGATATACAGTATAATGGGATCCAAATGCTGAGATAGGTGTTTATCAGGTTACCCAACAAATAGATGGAGAGTGCCCATACACAGACATCCAGGGACCAACGACTATTTGTCTATCGGTTACTGCCAACAGACATACACCACCCACCAGGCTTTTAAGTAGTAAGTATGCTACAGCTAAAATGGCAAATAAAACTCTGAGCAGCATACAGAGCAAACAATCAACTTACCAAGGCATCCTGTATCATTATATCCAGGCACTGATCTTGTGTGCCAACTTGTTCTGCACCCTTTGCCAATAGCCTGCTCCCAGAGGTTTAAGGGGCAGAATAATGTCACCCTCTTCTTACATCCAGACCCACATAGTTTGCAATTGCTCCTTCAGATTACTTTTGTCACCCACTGCTATACCATACTTGACCCACTGAGAGGACAGCAGAAGAGTTTACTCCTCTAATCCATTTAGTTGGGGGTGTAAATTTAAAGAACTCCAGATTCACCTGTTTCTATTCTATCAGCTTCTGCCTATGGTGCTTATTGGACAACTGTGCTGCTCTTTACATTTCCCCCCTCCTTACCGTGAGCATCACGTTTTTTTATTAGAATACATTGCAGCAAGCACATGTCCTCTCTGCAGATGGCATATCATCTCTGCAGATGGCCAGTTTCCCAGGAGACTGATATCATAGATGCCCCCAGGTGTCAATCACAGCTGCTGCATCCTTTGTGGTGCACGCTCACTCTGCCACCATTCATAAAATGCCTTGCATTCCTACTCCATGAATTAGAAGCATCTGATTGGATGAGGTGGAGGCCATGTCTACACCCCTCTTCTCCAGCTTGTCACAGCACCCAAAGATTGTGGCCTTCACTTTGGCTACTGCAGTTATTTTCAGTATCCGCAGAGGCCGATCAGTTATCACATTTGCATACTTATATTAAGCCAAGCTGGCCCAATCTAAGTATGCAAAATATTTAATCTCTGTAGTTCAGCTCTAACTCCAGTTCAGAATAAAGAAGCAGCATAAAATGGGTTAGACAACAGGCATTCCAATATCTGTGTGTTATAGAAATAAAGGAATAGGTCTGCAACGTGAAAAGGATCAGATTGTACACAACAAAATATTAAAGTGGAAATAAAATTATATTTAACTAATCAAGTGCCAAGTCTCAAGTTATTAACAATGATAAAAACAACCAACCTAAATAATTCTTAGATCAAATGTTTCACCTTTTTTTACTCATCCCTCCAAAGTGCAGTCTGAGAATGACTTTTCCATCTTGTCAGGAAGCAGTAGTCAGGGATTAGACATCACAATCTTAAAGTGTACTGAGCACCCACCACTACAAACACACGTACAGCATAGTCCCAGAGCATGCCCACAGGCTTGTTTCCTGGTGTCTCCCCTTCACTTGTACTGTCAATCAAAGACTGGTGTTTGCAGGAGGGGGCTAAAGCTAGGTACACAGTAGGTTTTTTTCATTCAACCCAACAGGAAAAAGAGGTTGCCGTACTAGCTAAGCGATGTGTCGCGATCCCTCCTGCCAGAACACACTGATCAGCGCTGGCCACCATTGGCTTCCAGCACTGATCAGATGCTGGTTTTCCAGCATGCCTGTTCAACAGAAGCCGGTCATTAGAACAGCTTCTGTCAGACAGGCTGCTGTACACAATGGCCAATAATTGGGCCACCATTTGGCCCATGTGTACCAGCCTTAAGCAACACCATGGATCGCATGGCGTCACTGAAAGTTTTTAATGTAGACTACAGCAAAATAGTGAAGTGACCATAACACAAATGTTGTGCCATGGAAATATAAAAGGTACATGTTATATTGGTGTTGAATGTAAATTTATTGTCAAACGAAACCCTCCATTTGATAACCTAATAGTTCGGTTGAGAGCGCAATGAAATGTAACAGTTGTCATTCACTACTGTGCAGCTCATTTTGCACAGAGTGGCCCCGAACATCCTCTTCTGGGGTCCCTCAACGGCTCTCGCGGCTCCTCCCCTCATTAGATAATTCCCTGGGAGAAGCACTCTTCCGGGGGGTTACCTTACGGGCACGCTCCCGAGTCATTCATTTGGCATCGAATGTATGACTCAGCCCCGCCCCCCGGGTCATTGGATTTGATTGACAGCAGCGGGAGCCAATGGCTGCGCTGCTATCAATCCATCCAATCAGGCCCTGAGACACCGGCTTTTGCTGGTGTGCTCGTCCCCCGGACGAGATAGAGGGGGCACAGGTAAGTAAAACGGGGGCTCGGGGAGGCTGCAGCATTACAGGAGGTTTTTCACCTCAATGCATAGAATGCATTGAGGTGAAAAACCTTGAAGGTTTACAACCCCTTTAATACTTTTTTTCAGTGTTCAGTAAATTCTCAGCCTGTTAGTGCTCAAATTCAGAAATGGGTGCTGTTAAGACACCAGGTTATTGACAAGAGTTTTAGGCTGCATTCACACCTGAGCATATAGTTTCAGGCGGAAAGTCGCACAATTTTTACTGTGATTTTGTACAGGTCAAAAGGTGAATGTAAAAAGCAGAAAAACGCCTGTAATCTGCCCAAAAAGAAGCTCATGTACTTTTTTGAGCTTCAGGTGGCAGAACACTCAGATGTAAATAGGAGCCATTTACATTAATGGGATTATTTCTTTGGGCGTTTTGAAACTTTTGAGATGAAAACGCTCAGGTGCAAATGGGCCTTAATTGGTAGTATGGCACAGTGTTACTCTGCTGTAAGGTAAAAGCCCTGCAAAGGTAGGTTTCGTTTAAGTTTTACATATTTAGGTCAAATTGGAAATCTCCATTAAATTAACCTGCAATAGTACATCATGATGAAGGTGTATGTTATATAAAAGATACCTACATAAGTAAAATAAAAAGCATGTATCAGTTCATATAATACTTTAAATATAGTGTATACTCTGTTTACTCACCAGTGTGGACTTAGCCATCGTACACAACTAACAATGCTGATCTGATGTAGAGAACAGGATATAGGAAAACACTCAAACTTAGTTTACCCTCAGAGGACGGTCCAAATATGTGATTTGTCTTCTCACGTCAATTCCTGACTGACAGGGTGCAAATTGTACTTCTGATTTTACATCTGCAGTAGATTTACTGACAGGAACTCATGTCATGTGTACTGGAACGGAACAGAATGAATGCCGAAATGTTTCTGAACTTGACCCCAAGTTATGACTGGCTTTTTTCCCCATGTTACATGCTGGATTGTAGACTTTGTGCTGTGTGTTTTGGAACGTGGTCTCTTTATGTAACGTATATAATGGAAATGATGTAATGTCGGATCAATCCACAAGTCAGGTTTGCCTCATGTCAGCTTTGCTTGCAATAGTTACAAGGAGCGTGAGCAAGATTTAATGTAATTTTTCACCTGCTAGGAGAACGCCATTTGAAATTTATGTATAAAATGTAAAGGGGTCTATAAGCTATCCCAACTGGTTACACACACATAGGGTGCTTCATCTGCTGCTAAAGACCAAATTCGATTTGTTCCCTGACAATTCCCCTATTCTGGTAAGGTTCAGTATAATCCTACATCGCTGGTGAACCCTGTTTTGCTGAATTCCCAAGTGGTAAAAAGAGCTCACACAAAGCTTCCACTTTTTTTAGAAACTCCCAGTCTTAGCTTGTGGCTGGGCTGGAAGCTAAATCTGTGTACACACTAGCCAAACTTTAGCCATTTTCTGAGGAACGCTACATAGGTGGTCCATTGGCCACCCCCCGTCTGACATCATTTGATTGAAAAGAAAGTCAGGCAGAAAATTTTCAGCTGAATAGTGGCTGTATCCAGTCAGCCACTGCTGGGGTATTCTGACAGGTGTCAGCTGTGATGGTCAGATTGCAATAATCGCAGTGGGAGATTCCTCAATTTGCGCTGTATATCAAGGATGGGGAGATCTGTTACATAGTAGGTGAGGTTGAAAAAAGACACAAGTCCAACCTATGCGTGTGATTATATGTCAGTATTACATTGTATATCCCTGTATGTTGCAGTCATTCAGGTGCTTATCTAATAGTTTCTTGAAACTATCGATGCCCCCCGCTGAGACCACCGCCTGTGGAAGGGAATTCCGCATCCTTGACGCTCTTACAGTAAAGAACCCTCTACATAGTTTAAGGTTAAACCTCTTTTCTTCTAATTTTAATGAGTGGCCACGAGTCTTGTTAAACTCCCTTTCGCGAAAAAGTTTTATCCCTATTGTGGGGTCACCAGTACGGTATTTGTATATTGAAATCATATCCCCTCTCAAGAGTCTCTTCACCAGAGAGAATAAGTTCAGAGCTCGCAACCTTTCCTCATAACTAAGATCCTCCAGACCCTTTATTAGTTTGTTGCCCTTCTTTGTACTCGCTCCATTTCCAGTACATCCCTCCTGAGGACTGGTGCCCAGAACTGGACAGCATACTCCAGGTGCAGCCAGACCAGAGTCTTGTAGAATGGGAGGATTATCGTTTTATCTCTGGAATTAATCCCCTTTTTAATGCATGCCAATATTCTGTTTGCTTTGTTAGCAGCAGCTTGGCATTGCATGCCATTGCTGAGCCTATCATCTACTAGGATCCCCAGGTCCTTTTCCATCCTAGATTCCCCCAGAGGTTCTCCCCCCAGTGTATAGATTGCATTCATATTTTTGTCACCCAAATGCATTATTTTACATTTTTCAACATTGAACCTCATTTGCCATGTAGCTGCCCACCCCATTAATTTGTTCAGATCTTTTTGCAAGGTTTCCACATCCTGCGGAGAAGTTATTGCCCTGCTTAGCTTAGTATCATCCGCAAATACAGAGATTGAATTGTTTACCCCATCCTCCAGGTCGTTTATGAACAAATTAAACAGGATTGGTCCCAGCACAGAACCCTGGGGGACTCCACTCCCCACCCCTGACCATTCCGAGTACTCCCCATTTATCAACACCCTCTGAACTCGCCCTTGTAGCCAGTTTTCAATCCATGTACTCACCCTATGGTCCATGCCAACGGACCTTATTTTATACAGTAAACATTTATGGGGAACTGTGTCAAATGCTTTTGCAAAATCTAGATACACCACGTCTACGGGCCTTCCTTTATCTAGATGGCAACTCACCTCCTAATAGAAGGTTAATAGATTGGTTTGGCAAGAACCAATTCATGAATCCACGCTGATTACTGCTAATGATACCGTTCTCATTTCTAAAATCTTGTATATAGTCCCTTATCATCCCCTCCAAGAGTTTACATACTATTGATGTTAGGCTAACTGGTCTGTAATTCCCAGGGATGTATTTTGGGCCCTTTTTAAATATCGGTGCTACATTGGCTTTTCTCCAATCAGCTGGTAGCATTCCAGTCAGTAGACTGTCAGTAAAAATTAGGAACAATGGTCTGGCAATTACTTGACTGAGTTTCCTAAGTACCCTCGGGTGCAAGCCATCTGGTCCTAATGATTTATTAATGTTAAGTTTCCCAAGTCTAATTTTAATTCTGTCCTCTGTTAACCATAGAGGTGCTTCCTGTGATGTGTCATGAGGATAAACACTGAAGTTTTGGTTACTGAAGCCCTTGGATTCCCTCGTGAAGACTGAGGAGAAGAATAAATTCAATACCTTCGCCCTCTCCCTATCCTTTGTAACCAGATGTCCTTCCTCATTCTTTATGGGGCCAATATGGTCTGTCCTCCCTTCTTTACTATTTACATACTTACATTTCTTGGGATTTTTTTGCTCTCCTCCGCTATGTGTTTTTCATGTTTTATCATAGCCGTCCTTATTGCACACTTACATTTCTTGTTGCATTCTTAATAAAGTCTGAATGCTGATGATGATACCTCAACCTTGTATTTTTTGAAGGCCTTCTCCTTTGCTTTTATATGCATTTTTACATTGGAGTTAAGCCATCCAGGACTTTTGTTTGTTCTTTTAAATTTATTACCCAATGGGATGCATTGTCTAATGCCCTTATTTAATATGCTCTTAAAGAAAACCCATCTCTCCTTCGTGTTCTTTGTTCCTAAGATTTTATCTGAATTTATGCCTTCTAGCAAGGTTTGTAGTTTAGGGAAGTTGGCTCTTTTAAAATTCAGTGTCTTTGTATTCCCCTTATGTTTCCTATTTGTGTGATTTATACTGAAGCCAATTGATCTGTGATTGCTGTTACCTAAATTGCCCCGTATTTCCACATCCGTGATCAGGTCTGTATTGTTGGTAATCAGTAGATCCAGTAACGCTTTATTTCTAGTTGGTGCGTCTACCATCTGGCCCATAAAATTGTTCTGCAAGACATTTAGGAACTGGCGAGCCTTAGATGAATGCGTGGTTCCCTCCATCCAGTCTATGTCTGGATAAATAAAATCCCCATTATGATAACATTTCTTATCCTTGCTGCTAATCCAAATTGTGATAGGAGATCTGTCTCCCCTTGCTCCCTCAGGTTAGGGAGCCTATAGCATACTCCCAGTATTATTTTCCCCTTAGCTTCATCCCTTTGGAGCTCTACCCATAATGATTCCACCTCCTCCCTAGCTCCTTTAGTGACGTGATCTCTCACATTCACTTGTACATTATTCTTGTTAGATTATTGTTATTCAGCTCATAGGCTGAACTAAAATAAGCTATGTGAGTATACCCAGCTTAAAGATGAGCTCAAGTCACCTTTGTAAAAATGAAAAAGTCAGCAGCTACAAAAACTGTAGCTGCTGACTTTTAATAAACAGATGCTTGCCTGTCTAAGACATCTCAACTGTGGGCACCCGGCTGCGACAGCTTGCAGCTTCACAGCTGGCTGGCCACTGCGCATGTGCGAGCCGCGCTGCACTTTGTGAATGGTCCTGCAGTCTTTTGGGAGTTTTGACATGTTCCAGAAGACTGGGGTGAGGGTGGGAGAGAACTTCAAAACCAGGTACCCGCCCCCCAAACAAAAGTGCTATTTCATAAAAAAGAGGGGGGCCTTAAAGCAGAACTTCCTCCTTTTGGGTGATGCTTTGCTTTAAGACAGTGTACTACTGATGGAGGAAAAGCGGAAATGTCATGAGCAGAGAAAGCCAACTCCAGGCATAATAACTTTTGTTTAAATATATTCCTTAATAGCCAAAAAGGATATCAGTCCTCTTTGCATGCTACAAGTGCCTTCAGAAACCCCAATATTGCCTTGTATTAGTAGGGGTGAGTAATTGTTATGCAGTCTATGCAGGTCGCCTGTAGCAAACTACAGGGGGTGTATACAAGACTAGTCATTCTCCAGAGGGATAGAGAGCAGCAGTGATCAGTCTTTATTATGACATGGCTGATTTGGGCTGTATGTTGCCAAAAATCAGTGTTTTTCAGCATAGCAAGTCTCGCTGTCCTGGCCCCTTCCGTGCATTACAGCCCCATAGGCTTTATGGGGCAATGTTTCTAAATCAGAGATGAAGAGAGATGACAGGAGTCATCACAATAGAAGTCTATGGGGCTGCAATGCACTGGCATGGCCAGACTGTACACTAATGCCCTGTACACACGGTCGGACATTCCGACAACAAAGTCCATGGATTTTTTCCGACGGATGTTGGCTCAAACTTGTCTTGCATACACACGGTCACACAAAGTTATCGGAAAGATCGTTCTGAACGCGGTGACGTAAAACACGTACGTTGGGACTATAAACGGGGCAGTAGCCAATAGCTTTCGTCTCTTAATTTATTCTGAGCATGCGTGGCACTTTGTGCGTCGGATTTGTGTACACACGATCGGAAATTCCGACAACGGATTTTGTTGTCGGAAAATTTTATAGCAAGCTCTCAAACTTTGTGTGTCGGAAATTCCGATGGAAAATGTGTGATGGAGCCCACACACGGTCGGAATTTCCGACAACAAGGTCCTATCACACATTTTCCGTCGGAAAATCCGACCGTGTGTACAGGGCATAACACCAGAGGCTGCAGCCATGAGATATAGGGGGAGGAGGATGGGTTAATTTAGGTCAGTGCAATGGGGAAAACAGGATAAGGACACTTTCGGGCTGATTTACTTAAACCGGAGAGTGCAAAATCTAGTGCAGCTATGCATAGAAACCAAGCTTCCAGTTACTCCAAAAGCCTAATTGATCAAGCTGAATTTAGAAGTGGATTGGCTACCATGCACAGCTGCACCAGATTTTGCACTCTCCAGTTTTAGTAAATTAAAACCATTGTCTTGAAGTGCACTTATACTCTAAGGAAGGGAACTCATGGGTCTTACCTTTAGATAATATTTCTTTTGCTTAGATTTCCGCCTTAATAACACACTTAGCACTCAGCAGAAAATCAGCAATACATTTTTCCTCCACTGTCCTATGTATCAAATGCCATGTCAAAAGCTATTGCAGTAAATTGTACTCCCAGGCCAATGAGATGTGCTGACAATAGAAGTACACGCTCCTCAACACAAAATTCTCTGGCTCTGAGCCCTCCGCAAAGCAGAGTAAATAATACGGAAGTTATACACTTCACAGCCAGACACCTCTGTCAAAGGATGAGGGTCAGCTATCTGCGTCACAACCGTCAATCGGGTGGAATTTGAAATTCTGAATCCGACTGGTTACTATTTGTAGCAGCTGCATAATACAAATGAACCTGTTAAATTATACTGTACGTAGTAAAATACTAATCCCAGTAATTTGTGAGTGTACTTGGCATTGCAGATCGCACAGAAGAAGCCACTATCCCGGATCTTTTTTTTTTTTTTGCAGTATATAATTTCAGACACATCAGTCAATGCAGAAAACAATTATTGCACACAGGGGGTTTAGTCCCCATTAGGTTTTGGCCTCCATGCTTTATATCTCCATAGGAAAGGCCACAGAAAGCTTGCGTATTCATTTCTTACAACGTAAAGTCCACACCCACAAAACGTTTCCATCAAGTTCAGCTGTATATGGAGCAGTAGGTTGGTATTTTTGATTTGATTATCGTCAGGCTTTCCTTTAAAAAGAAAAAAAATCCACCAAATTCAGTTGCCAAATAAGAAACAACATGAATTCATGCTTTAAGTATAAAGAGCGGCTTTTTGTATCAAGTAATAAACACAATATACCTAAACAGGACAAAAAAAATCATCTGTAATTTTTTAAAGGGTCAATCCACATTTTTAGAACTAACAGGTGAACTAACACCCTACAAGTCCCCCCACTACCACACCACAAACTCCCTGGTACCCGCTCTCTGCTGTACTTGTCAGAGCCAGTTCAGCGGTCTAAGGATTTGAAATCTCCCTCTGCTCTGTGCCATGTTTTCATAATGGATCAGAAAGAATCCCTCTGATCTGTATCAGAAGCACTGCACAGGGAAGAGGGAGAAGAGTGGGGATTTCAAATCCCCAAACCACTGCACTGGCTGCGTGGCCACTGACAGCTCATCACCCATGCAGGTAAGTACACCTGGGACATGTGGGGTGGGGAGCATGTAGGGTGTTAGTTAACCTTTTCCTTTTTTTTTTTAAGCGAACTTACACTTTAAATTAAAGACCTGAAATGTAGGTCCTGTGTATGCTGTGCTGCTTATCAGCAAAGAGTAGTGACAGGACACATAGCATGTGAAAGTTCCTGGAACCACAGAGCATGTTAATTACCCCCTTTGTGAAACAGGTTTGCTTTAATGTCCCCATCACATCCTCTACTCACCTTTCCTTCACAACCTGGCACTCCTAGTACCAGGAGCAAAGAAAACACCTCTGGGTATAGATGAGCATGTGACTCACTCCATGTACCAGTGTTGCTGCTTACTGATTAGGTCAGCGCTGTCACGTGTGGGCAGGGAGAGTCCTCAGCTCTGGATGGCTGGGAGCTTACACAGGGCTTTATTTCCATGTTCTCAGTGACCGAATAGAGTGAGGTGAATAAAGGCGAGTATATGCAGTAGGGAGTGTTGGGACATTAAAATGAACCTGTCACTTTGCCTTTTAACCTAA
Source organism: Aquarana catesbeiana (assembly GCF_042186555.1). NCBI lineage: Eukaryota > Metazoa > Chordata > Amphibia > Anura > Ranidae > Aquarana > Aquarana catesbeiana. The sequence goes on from NC_133324.1 coordinate 863,170,064, forward strand.
GCACAGGTTCGCTTTTAGTGGCTAAATGTTGTAGCTGTATATAGTTAGAGACCATTATCTTATTTTTTAAACTTTTTTTGTAATTGGACTTAAAAAAAAAAAAAAAAAAAACATTGCAGACACTAAACCTGAATACCAAAACATTAAAGCAGTTGTAAACCGCTGAATAAAAAAAATAAAAACCTGTAAGACAATGGCATAATGCGCTAGTATGCACTAAAACAAAGCCCTTCCAGCGGGACCTGGTCACCGCTGAGAGGGCTGACATCTTCCCCGGGCCTTTATTCTGGATTTGCGGGCTCTGGCGATGTAACTGGTGGGAGCCGCGTTGACATTACTCTGCGCACAGTATACCTGACCTTTAGAGCGCATGCGTCGGTGATGTCATAGGCTGCATGCAGGGTAAATGTCTCCTAAACGGTGCACGTTTAGCAGATATTCATTTTACCTACAGGTAACCCTTATTAAAGGCTTACCTGTAGGTAAAAATAACAAAGCCGGCTTTACTAACGCTTTAACTTTAGAAAACTGTATATCTAAAGATTTTAAAAATATATCTAATAAAATAGTTTAGCTTAAAGCAGAATTCCTACCCAACACTAACTATGCTGAAAAATGTCTCCTTCACCCCAATGTAATTACTTACACATTTTTTAGCGTGCTCTGGTCTAATCACATGATCCATTACTGTAAATTTACTAAAACTGGAGCACTCAGAATCTAGTACAGCTGCACATGGTATCCAATCAGCTTCAAACTTCAGCTGGTTCAATTAAGCTTTGACAAAAAAAAAAAAAACCTTGAAAGTCTGGGGCATGGCCTGGCTGCAGATGAATATGGCCGCTTGAACACAGAGCTACACAGCGCTTACCCAGCTACCCATCCGAGCCTCTCTCTCCTAGAATAGGGGAAGCGGACACCACACAACCCCTGGATTATGACCTGTAAGCGATCTTGATTGAGAAGCACAGGCAGGCTCCTGGATACCTACATGTGGCCCTCCCAACAGCCGGCCCAAGATGGCGCCGACACAGACAGGAACATCCCGCCGTCAAACTCACTGCCTGTGACTGCCTCAAACGACAATCAGGTCTCAGATATGGAAGAGACAGATGAGCAACAACCCCATCTTGCCTCTTACTGACAGAGGTAAGAGATCTGCCATCTCGCCAGCACAATCTCCTACAAAGCCTCCACCAGTGAGAGACAGCATGGCGCTGAGCCTTGTAGTCCCACGGCTGATGCTGCTCCCACTCAGCCTCTTGCAGCATTTGCAACCACAGATAACCCTGCAACAGAACATTCTCTTAAAGAAATGCCACTCTCTCTGCAGGCTGATATGCAGAGAGAATTTAGAGCCTCCATTAATCATCTACATGACAGAGTTGATTACCTAGAGGAACGTACTGACCACATTGAGCAACTCTTATCAACAGCTATAACTGCTCATAACACTGTTGTGGACATTCAGGATGAACACTCTGAGGCCATTCAGCAATTGAAGGTACTGAAGGTAGCCAACCTGGAGGACCTCCAGGCAGAATAATATCAAAATCAGGGGGGTCCCAGAAGCTATAACATCAGCGGAGATTATGCCCTATTTGCACCAACTATTTTGCAAAGTTGTACCAACACTCACAGCACAAGACCTGCTCATAGACCAGGCCCACAGGATCCATAAGCCAACACATCTACCTGAATCCCTCCCCAGAGATATTCTGGCTAGAATCCATTTCTTTCACACTAAAGAGAATAATATGCACTATCTATGCCTCCGCACAATCTATGCGTCCTCTCCCGGATCCGTTCTCCAAAATTCCACTCTATAATGATATCTCGGCAGCTACCACACAGGCACGCAAATCATTTGCACCAGGTACCTCGATCCTTATGGAGCATAGGATCACGTACAAGTGGGGGTTTCCTACTAAACTGTTGGTCACCTACCAACATCAGCAAATCTCTATCTTAACCCCTAAGGATTGGATCAAACAGTTGCACAACTGGGGTTTACTCAATGACCCACCACCAAAGACTCCCACTAACAAGACGTCTGCCAAAATCTCAAACGCGTGGGACACGGGGAATAAACCCTAGTTCATGACCTTACTACTACCCAGGGATAATCTAGCTGGATGTCATATGCATACACTTGTGGAGGAGCTGTTCCACGTTGCTTCACTCTCCCCGCCCTACTGCTATTGCATGCAAAGCATTTCTCAGGTTACTCTAGTATACTTTTATTGTTTTGAGACTGCATTGTTGACTAAGCCTATATAGCTTCTACAACATACATAGATACCTTGTAGACATAATTTGCCTTATCTATTCTGTATATCTGTAAATGTTACTACTGCATTTTGGTCCTTAAGACTCTAATGTTATACTCTTAGTGACTACTTGGACCCCCTACTTCTCTGTGCCACTTTGACATATCTCATATTAGAACTCATGTCACTCAAAATCACCTCCCCTAATGTCAAAGGCTTGAATAGCCCATTCAAGCGATCCCTATTATGGAGGGAAGCGATTGCACAACGCACCGATATTTAATGTATCCAGGAAACACATTTTTTCCTCGGTCAACCCTCTGCAGTGTTCCCACAAGCTAGTCCCACACATCTTCCATTCTCAAACTGATAAAAAAGTGAGAGGGGTTATGATCGCAGTCCGCTCTACTGTATCCTTAACCGTATCACACACAGAACAAGATTCCTCTGACCTGTTACTGATTCTGTCAGCCTATTTTAACAACAAACCTTTAACTATCGTTAATATCTACACCCCTAATACCCATCAAAAATCCTTCTACAAAACTGTCATGCAAATATTCAGTACTATCCCAGAGACCAACTCATTACTTGCGGTGATTTTAATGAAGTAATAGACCACTCCCTAGACTCTTCCACTCCAAAGAGGAAAGGATCTACTGCCCTTTCTTCTCTAGTACTCTTATTCCGCAAACACGGTCGGACTTTTCGACCGGACTGCTCCGACAGACTTTCCAGCGTACTTTCGACGGACTTTCGACGGACTAACGAACGGACTTGCCTACACACGATCACACCAAAGTCCGACGGATTCGTACGTGATGACGTACATCGGTCTAAAATAAGGAAGTTGATAGCCAGTAGCCAATAGCTGCCCTAGCGTCGGTTGTTGTCCGTCGGACTAGCATACAGACGAGCGGATTTCTGGGTCCGGCAGAGTTACGACGTAAAGATTTGAAGCAAGTTCCAAATCTAAAGTCCGTCAGATTTGCGACTGGAAAAGTCCGCTGAAGGTCCGGTGAAGCCCACACACGATCGGACTGTCCGCCGGCTTTGGTCCACCGGCGTCCATTCGGACCAGTCCGGTCGAAAAGTCCAACCGTGTGTACGCGCATTAGAAGATTTCTATGACCCCTGGAGGTGTCAACATGGCACAGAGAAGGACTTTACATTCTACTCAGATTCCCAGAGGACTTACTCCAGGATCGACCTGTTCCTGACCTCCAAAGTACTACTTCAGTCAATCTCTCCCTCCTCTATTGGAGTAATATTGTGGTCTGACCACGCCCCTGTATCTATCACCCTTGTATTATCCCCCCCAGCACATCTCATAAATTGTGGCGATTGAACTCTTCCCTACTAAGTACCAAAAATAGTAGGGAGCAGGTCGGTTCTGCGATTAGGGACTTCTTTAACCTTAATGCTGGATCTGTTGCTAACCCCACCACCCTGTGGAATGCCCACAAGTCTGTCATCCGAGGAATATTATTGAAGCTGGGAGCGCAGGAGAGAAAAAAAACGCGACTCGACCCTTAGCATATTTCTTGATAACATAACAAGCCTCAAAACAAGCAAAATCCCTCAAAGGCTACTCATGCTGAACTACATAAACTTAGGTCTGATTTGAGCTCCTAGCAACAGAATAATTATGACTTCTACCTGAGAAAGCTAAAACTCACCTGGTATTCCCAGGGTAATAAAGCAATCCAAAATTCCTTACCTATTAGACTCCCAGGGTCAAAGACTCCTCAACCCCAAAGAAATAGCCAACTGCTTTGACTCCTTCTATTCTAAACTATATAACCTTAGCCTTTCCCCTAATGAGCCCAAACATCGATTCAGAACTTCCTTTCCCCCAAGAATCTTCCATCTCTGACCCCCACACAAGTAACAGCACTCGCCCAACTCTTCTCAACACAAGAAGTCCAGAGCGCTATTAAAGCCCTACCTCTACACAAGGCCCCCCAGACCCGGATGGCTTTAGTAATGATTACTACAAAACGTATTGTGAACAACTAGTTCCCCATCTTTCTAACTCCTTCAATAGATTCCTAGCTACTGGAAACATCCCATCTGAATCCCTAGAAGCCGTCATAACCACTATTCACAAACCGGTAAATCCCCACATGATCCGGCCAATTATCGACCCATTTCCCTCCTTAACACAGACCTCAAACTGTACGCCAAATTACTAGCTACCCGCCTTGCCCAACACATGCCTCAACTCATGCACCCAGATCAGGTGGGATTTATCCCCAAGCGCCAGGCCTCAGATGCAATTTGCCAGTTTGTAGACCTCATCCACTGGGCCGAGCACCTCCGAACGCCTTCTCTGCTGATCTCCCTTGATGCAGAGAAAGCGTTTGACAGGGTTCATTAGGGATACCTAGAGGCTGTCTTGAGGAAGTTTGGCATAGAAGGTACATTCTTACAGGCCACCCTGGGTCTATACACTACCCCCAGCGCCAAAGTCTGGACATCAGGCATTCTCTCTGACTCCTCGATCACTAATGGCACCTGACAGGGATGTCCCCTCTTGTCCCTGATTTTTGCTTTAGTGATCGAACCCCTGGCTCAAGCAATTCACTCCAATGCTCTCATTTCCGGGATTTCAGTTGGGGACACCCCCCCATAAAATAGGTCTCTACTCGGACATCATCATCACACTCACTGATCCACTTCATTCAATACCCCCCTTATCCCAGATACTAGCTGACTTTAATTTGATATCTATGTACAAACAAAACCACTCTAAATCATCCACGATCGGCATCACCCTCACTTAAACTGGACATTACCAAAATATCACCCTTCTCCTGGTTTCCTACCTCTACTATGACATACTTAGACATTCAACTGGTATCTCCTTCCTCCATGCTTCTCTGAACGAACCTCTCCTCTCTGCTCCAGAAACTTCAATCCATAAGCTCATCCATGATGTCTATTACTACATCTTGGGCCGGACCTATATCCTTGGCTAAGATGTTTCTCCTCCTGCATATCCTCTACTTATTTAGGACCCTACTGCTACCACTGCTACCAATAGATCTCACCAAAATTCAACAAATTTTTAATTCCTTTATCTGGGCAGCCCACAAGCCTCGACTAAAAGCTTAAATTTTTAAGCACACCTACGGCTTTCTCTGGCCTGGGAGCACCCAATATTAAACGGTATTACAAGACAGTCCTCCTGGACCAAGCAAAACAGTGGTGGTCCCATTGCACTTCCTTATGGCTCCAAATTTAGTCAACAGCACTCTCCTGGGCCACACACCTGCTATTGGCAGCTATATGGATGCAATTCCTCCCACGTTCCTTCTTACCCACTGTAAATGCCACAACCTCAGTCTGGAAGGCCTTACATCAAACCTCCCAAGGAATCCACAACGACGCCTTTCGGCCTCTTCCAATCCTCTCTATGCAACTTTCCCCAGATCTACCTATTCAGAACTGGTCCACTGCAGGAATTTGCAGGCAACAAAGCCTCAAAAATTTCCAAGAACTATTGCAGACCTACAGTCTGCCCAGTAAAGACTTCTACATTTTTCTCAGAATCCACCACATCCTCTCATCAGTGCCCGCCTCCACAGTAACAATCCATAAGGACCTGATTTCATACTACAAACAAATAACAACTAAAACCAAATGAATTTCCTACGTCTACAACATTCTTTCTAGACCTACAGCCGCAAGTAAATCCACCAGCATGATATACTGGGAATCAAAGTTACAAATGTCCTTTCCTCCACGGGCATGATACCGTGCTCTTCGGCTTTCTAATACCTTCTCCAAAAATGTATCCCACTGGGAAACGCCCATGAAAATTTTCCACAAATGATACTATGCACCTGACAGACTGGCATGCATCTTTCCATCCCACTCCCTAAATTGTTGGCGGAATTGGGATACCATTGGGGACATCCTTCATATATGGTGGAATTGCCCCCTCATAGCCCCTTTCTGGAAGTCAGTATCTGCTTTAATAGCTGATGTGACCCATACTAACAGACAACTGACCCCGCAAATGGCTCTCTTTGGACTTGACGCCTACCCCTGGCCCACAACATACATACCAACAATACAACAGATCTTAATCGCAGCGCGTATAGTAATAGCTCGTGCCTGGAAAGATCCACTCCCACCAATGGCCATCTCCCTCATTTCTGCTTTAAATGAACACTGCCACATGGAATATCTCTTCTCCAAATCTCACCTAATGGCAGAGAAGATTCACAGACAGTGGGCTCCTTGGCTGGCTCATGCCAGAAGTATTAAGTTCCCATAAATGAAGTCATACTCCTATCTGACTACTTTTGAACATTGGAAAATATCCCCTTTACTGTTCGGAACACACAGAGCCAAGTGGGAACACTTACCTTATTTTCCTTGCAACGTTATGTCCGTATGTTTACTTTATTAAATGTTTCCTAGGTATCTAAGCTGGTTGCTAGGCATCTTATATATTTGAGAAAAAATTGTGCTACCGGCGCAAAAAACTAAATCTAAGACCAATAGTCTAGTTTGCTGCAATCAAAAATACATGCCGCCCTAGGGTTGGATATTAAATATGAATTAATGTGTGGATTGCGCTAACTCCTAAAAAATTATTAAATGCCATACCACTTCTATTAACCAAAAAATATTATTATAGATACAAATCTATTATCTATTTATATGTGAACTCCTTGCGGGTGTTTTTCTTCGTGCTGACAATATACATATATGTGCCCAAACTTCACCACAATATAACTCCCCATGTGTAAAGGGTCTATGTGCAATATTAACAACAAATAGTTATCAATAATTAAAGTGCAAGTGCCAAATATAAAAAATGTGAAAGGAAGAAAAATTAAGGATGAGGTGGAGAATAAACCAAAATTTACAAATATTAATATTAGGTAAGCAAACAACTCAATCCAATAAGTCCATACATAAAAAATATATATATATGTGTATAGCAAAGTGCAGTGAATGTCCACAGTGAGTCCTCAATTCCTTCCAATGGTGACCTTCCTCAGTAGTATTTAAATACTTCCACTTCCACCATATAGTGACTACATCACCACCTAGTGAAATGGCCACTCACCAGATATAAACAATTATGCGCCTTTGGTTCATTAATTTCAGATAACCACTCCGTTTTTGAAGGGTCCAACAACAGCCTTTCCAAGCAGTGTACTAGTGCCTCTTGCTCTATTGGTTCTCATGAAACATATAGATAGCCATCATGGTGTAGTATGTAACTATGCTTTTATTAAAAAAGTTAAAAAACACACATTTGAACTCACATGTTCAGGTGCCTCCGAGCTGGCACCAAGCTAATCCAGTCGTGTACGTGGAGTGGGGACTATCAGTCTATCTGTCCCTATACTTCCTCTTAGTGACGTGAGTTCCAAGCCTCGTTCTCATTCTTGCCAAGAACGGCTGGATTAGCTTGGTGCCAGCTTAGAGGCACCTGAACATGTGAGTTCAAATGTGTTTTTTAACTTTTTTAATAAAAGCATAGTTACATACTACACCATGATGGCTATCTATATGTTTCATGAGAACCAATAGAGCAAGAGGCACTAGTACACTGCTTGGAAAGGCTGTTGTTGGACCCATCAAAAACTGAGTGGTTATCCGAAATTAATGAACCAAAGGCACATAATTGTTTATATCTGGTAAGTGGCCATTTCACTAGGTGGTGGTTTAGTCACTATATGGTGGAAGTGGAAGTATTTAAATACTACTGAGGAACGTCACCATTGGAAGGAATTGATCACTCACTGTGGATATTCACTGCACTTTGCTATACACATATATATATTTTTTATGCATGGACTTATTGGATTGAGTTGTTTGCTTATCTAATATGAATATTTGTAAATTTTGGTTTATTCTCCACCTCATCCTTAATTTTTCTTCCTTACACATTTTTTATATTTGGCACTTGCACTTTAATTATTGATATAACTATTTGTTGTTAATATTGCACATAGACCCTTTACACAGGGGCATTATATTGTGGTGAAGTTTGGGCACATATATGTATATTGTCAGCACGAAGAAAAACACTTGCAAGGAGTTCACATATAAATAGATAATATATTTATATATATAATAATATTTTTTTGGTTAATAGAAGTGGTATGGTATTTATTAATTTTTTAGGAGTTAGCGCAATCCACACATTAATTCATCTTATATATTCGCCACTCTCCTTTCTCCTATCTTAGACCCCCTACTCCCACCCCCCCAACCAGTCTTTGACGCCTCCCCTGTAGATTGCACGTACCAACATGTGGGACACCCATGGTTTACTTCTACTAAGGAGTTATTAAATTGTTATGTGTTTGCAACTCCATATCTAGGAGGGAATCCCTCTCTTGTCTTTGATATGGTATTTGTACCTTGTATCTTTTGCTTTTGATCTAATAAAAATCAATTGAGAACAAAGGTAAAGTTGGCCGTGTTGCCCCCACCTCCCGATACAAATTGCTCCCAGATGGGGTGTCTGGGTGTGGGGATAACACCCATACAGATCGGTTAATACTATTACTTCCTCATTGTTCTAGTTTAGGTGCGACCTGAGTTATGTTAATGCAACCACTCAAGTGATTATCTGACATATGTTCAAATGTATAATGGATATTGACGTTGTTTTCTTATTTTTCTGTATTTAAATTTAGTATAGAAAACCTAATAAAAAACAATAAAATGAAAAAAAAAAAAAAAAAACCTGGAAGTGGATTGGTTCCTATGCAGGGCTGCACCACATTTTTCACTCTCCAGTTTTAGTAATTCTCCCCCCGTTGTGTCAGTGAGAGGCTGCTGCATGATAAAGATTGGAGAGGCAACAATGGCTGGACCATGGGAGCCTATGGGTGACAGACTTTCCAGCTATTAACAAGCGTTCACTCCTTTCCCCTGCAGCTACCACTCACCGACAGGGAATCACGACTTGACCAAAGCAAGGCTGAAAATAGGTATATACATGTAGGGCAGCACAGTGGCTAAGATGTTAGTATTTCCACCTAGCAGCACTAGGGTTGTCAGTTTGAATCCCAACCATGGCACTACCTGCCTGGAGTGTGCATCTTGCATGCGTGGGTTTCCTCTGGGTCCTCTGGTTTCCTACCACACTCCAAAGACATGCTAGTAGGTTAGTTGGCTCCTGCCAAAATTGGCCCTAGTATGTGTATGTATGAATGTGAGTTAGGGACCTTAGATTGTAAGCTCTTTTAGGGCAGAGACTGATGTACAATATACAGAATCTCACAAAAGTGAGTACACCCCTCAAATGTTTCTAAATATTTTATTATATCTTTTCATGTGACAACACTGAAGAAATTACACTTTGCTTCAATGTAAAGTAGTGAGTGTACAGCTTGTATAACAGTGTAAATTTTCTGTTCCCTCAAAATAACTCAACACACAGTCATCAATGTCTAAACCGCTGGCAACAAAAGTGAGTACACCCCTAAGTGAAAATGTCCAAATTGGGCCCAATTAGCCATTTTCCCTCCCAATGTCATGTGACTTGTTAGTGTTACAAGGTCTCAGGTGTGAATGGGGGGCAGGTGTGTTAAATGTTGGTGTTATCGCTCTCTCATACTGGTCACTTGAAGTTCCACATGGCACCTCATGGCAAAGAACTCTCTAAGGATCTGAAAAAAAGAATTGTTACTCTACATAAAGATGGCCTAGGCTATAAGAAGATTGCCGAGACCCTGAAACGGAGCTGCAGCACGGTGGGCAAGACCATACAGCAGTTTAACGGGACAGGTTCCACTCAGAACAGGCCTCGCCATGGTTGACCAAAGTTGAGTGCACGTGCTCAGCATCATATCCAGAGGTTGTCTTTGGGAAACAGACGTATGAGTGCTGCCAGCATTGCTGCAGAGGTTGAAGGGGTGGGGGGTCAGCCTGTCAGTGCTCAGACCATACGCCACACACTGCATCAAATTGGCCTGCATGGCTGTCGTCCCAGAAGGAAGCCTCTTCTAAAGATGATGCACAAGAAAGCCTGCAAACAGTTTGCTGAAGACAAGCAGACTAAGGACATGGATTACTGGAACCATGTCCTGTGGTCTTATGGGACCAAGATAACCTTATTTGGTTCAGATGGTGTCAAGCATGTATGTCAGCCGGCAACCAGGTGAGGAGTACAAAGACAAGTGTGTCTTGCCTACAGTCAAACACGGTGGTGGGAGTGTCATGGTCTGGGGCTGCACGAGTGCTACCAGCACTGGGGAGCTACAGTTCATTGAGGGAACCATGAATGCCAACATGTACTGTGACATAATGAAGCAGAGCATGATCCCCTCCCTTCCGAGACTGGGCCGCAAGGCAGTATTCCAACATGATAATGAACCCCAAACACACCTCCAAGATGTCCACTGCCCTGCTAAAGAAGCTGAGGGTAAAGGTGATGGACTGGCCAAGCATGTCTCCAGACCTAAACCCTATTGAGCATCTGTGGGGCATCCTCAAACAGAAGGTGGAGAAGCAAAAGGTCTCTAACATCCACCAGCTCCATGATGGACTGGAAGAGGACTCCAGTGGCAACCTGTGAAGCTCTGGTGAACTCCATGCCCAAGAGGGTTAAGGCAGTGCTGAAAAATAATGGAGGCCACACAAAATATTGACACTTTGGGCCCAATTTTGACATTTTCACTTAGGGATGTACTCACTTTTGTTGCCGGCGGTAATGGCTGCGTGTTGAGTTATTTTGAGGGGACAGCAAATTTACACTGTTTTACAAGCTGTACACTCACTACTTTACATTGTAGCAAAGTGTCATTTTTTTCAGTGTTGTCATATGAAAAGATATAATAAAATATTTACAAAAATGTGCGGGGTGTACTCCCTTTTGTGAGATACTGTATATATCAGTGCATGGAGGCACCCATATATGACTACTGCATACCGGGGGTGCGTTGCTGCTTAGCAGAGTGATTGTGCCTTGCTGATTCACTCATCTTACTGAATGTCTTCCAGACAAGAGTTGTCTGAAAACTGGCTTGACATTCTCTAATGATGTGAAACATTCACAATGCTCATGGTAGACACAGACATGATTTAGGGTGCCTAGTTGGTTTTTATCCATGGTGGTAAAGTTGAGTTTCTTTTACTCCAAATAATAATGTGAGTGCCAGCATGTGCCCTATTGATGAATGCACCCATCCAATGTAATACATCTGCAGATAATTCACAGCTTAGTGCTTCACTGCAGAGCAATACAAGGTTTTTGTAATTTCAAGGCTGTTAATTCAGCTCATAATAATCTTTTTTGTTTAATGCACATCTTCATGTTTAGAATGTATTATCAGAAATTACCTTCCCACCATAATGCTCCAATTTCTGTAAAGCAGTCGTGACTGAATCTTTATGTTTTTTGTCCATTAGTCTTTTGGAGAGCTGTCAAAAGAAAATACAAACATGAAACACGGATCTTTTTTTTTTGCCATGAAACACATATATTAAAGCAAACCTGTAGTGTGAAAATAAAAAGCTCAGGATGAATAGTTCCCACGCTAGAATTACCTTTTAACTCTTTCGCTGCTAGAGCTGTTTTAGATTTTTTTGAACACATGTTTAAAACATAATAATTTTAGCCATGAAAATTTAACACCCAAAAACATCATATATTTTATGAAAGCAGACCCCCTAAATTAATTAATTAAGTTAATTTTAGGACACACAAACACAAATTAGCCAATTGTTTGGGTAAAATACAATAGATGAGGTTGTGCCATCTAAATAGATACCCAACATGTCAAACCTTAACCCCTTGACGCCGGCCGCACGCATATATTAGGCCACTCGGCGGGTGGACCTCAACACTGAGCAGCCTCATATATGCGGCCCTGTTAAAACAACTTACTGTGCTGAGAGCATGCTCCCTGAACGCCCCCCAACATGGCAGCCGGAGGGTACCAGAAAGCTCCTGATGCAAACTTGAGATCAGGGGCTTTCCAGTCATGTGATTGCTGTGACAGCCAATCACATGACCTGAATGCCCGCCTCCACCAACCGGGTTTTAAAACTGTTAAAGGGCTGGGAGGCGGTCGGCGTGAAAAAGTTAAAATTCTGTGCCTCTGAAATGGTGACAGACTTCAGTACCCTATATTTTATATAGGCAACGCTTTAAAAGCTCCTATAGGTCATCAGTTTAGAGTTACTCAGGAGCTCTGATGCCAAAATGATTACGCTCACTCCACCGTGCCTGGCAATATATAACATGTAGATCGCAATCGACATTTTCATGCGTACATGTGTGTACCCTATATTGCCAAAAGTATTGTGACGCCTGCCTTTACATGCACATGAACTTTAATGGCATCCCAGTCTTAATCCGTAGGGTTCAATATTGAGTTGGCCCACCCTTTTGAACTCTAATGCCCCGTACACACGGTCGGATTTTCCGATGGAAAATGTCCGATCGGAGCGTGTTGTCGGAAATTCCGACCGTGTGTGGGCTCCATCGGACATTTTCCATCGGATTTTCCGACACACAAAGTTGGAGAGCAGGAGATAAAATTTTCCGACAACAAAATCCGTTGTCGGAAATTCCGATCGTGTGTACACAAATCCGACGGACAAAGTGCCACGCATGCTCAGAATAAATAAAGAGATGAAAGCTATTGGCCACTGCCCCGTTTATAGTCCCGACGTACGTGTTTTACGTCACCGCGTTTAGAACGATCGGATTTTCCGACAACTTTGTGTGACCGTGTGTATGCAAGACAAGTTTGAGCCAACATCCGTCGGAAAAAATCCTAGGATTTTGTTGTCGGAATGTCCGAACAAAGTCCGACCGTGTGTACGGGGCATAACAGTTTCAACTCTTCTGGGAAGACTGTCCACAAGGTTTAGGAGTGTGTCTATGGGAATGTTTGACCATTCTTCCAGAAGTGCATTAGTAAGGTCAGGCATTGATGTTGGACAAGAAGGCCTGGCTCGCAGTCTGTCCTCTAATTCACCCCAAAAGTGTTCTATCGGGTTGAGGTCAGGACTCTGTGCAGGCCAGTCAAGTTCCTCCAACCCAAACTCACTCTTTTTTTGGACCTTGCTAAAAATTAAAATATAAAAACTCCTTGCATGATGATGCCACCATGAAGTGTACATTTACATGAACTTGTCTGCTTTCAGAAAATATATAATATTTTTGGGGGGGTGGGGGGTTATGCAATCTTCAGGCCTAAATTGATCTTTTAAGCATGGGTGCAAAAACAGCTCTGGTAGCAAAAGGGTTAATCCTGCACAGATAGGACAGTGTTCTACTCTCCCGTAGTGGACAAGCTGCAAAGCCTATTGACAAGGAGGTCTGCTTCAGGGGGCCTCTATATATCAGTGTGAATGTGTCCACAGACAGCGGCGAGCCCACAGTCCTTGTAGGATAAGTGTGATCAGAGCACTTAGTCTTCCGGGAAACACAGCCTTCACCTCACTGGACTAGTAGAGACCCAATCAGCACTGCAGGCGTGTATCTACAGAGGCAGTGTGTGAAGAGTAACTACACAGCCAAGCCGCCGCCATCCCAATTGAACAGCCCCCTTCAGGCTTCAGATAAAAGCCATTGATGGTCTAACCATCCGCTCGGACTATCTACAAATGCCGGGCTCCACCCAGCCTGAGTTAGGCGGAGCTCCGTGGAAACCAGAAGTTCCAAGGGTAAATGTCCCTGCCTCACATTTTAGTTTGGTTTCTTAACAAAAACTGAATGGATTTTTGTCATGATTTTTATCAGTGGACGAAAATGTGGTGAACTTTTCGTCTCTGTAAAAATGGCACCGATGAAAATTTTGACAAAAACGTTTTTAGTTATAACGAAATTAACTCTGCTCATCACTGTTGTTGAAATTGTTAATATGACCCCAACGATTAGAAAACCGAAGGATTGTTCTTAAGATGAAATATTTCAAACAAAAATTCTACTGGTGTATAGGCAACTTTACCAAAACAGGAATTGATGAAAAATCTCCCCAGTGAGGAGACGGATAACAATAAGGCCCCCTTCACACTGGCAAAGTCCACCAGCGGATCTGCCTGCTCAGCAGGGGAACTCTCCGCTAATCCCCTAAAGCAGACACGGACACAGCCTGCTGTTCTCTATGGGGCTATCAGATGGAAACGGACTGCCTGTCCATTTCCATCCGACTGTCATTCGGAGCCGATCGACAGATGGGGAACGGATACCCAATCTGTCTGTTTTTAGCAGACAGGTTCGGAATGGGTGTCGGCGGGTGTCAGCAGACACATGTTCACTGACATCCGCCGCTCCATAGAGAGCTATGGATGGTCTGATAAGGTCCACCTGGAAGGGGCCTTTGTTGGCAGAAGTTCTGGGTCATATCCACTTGAAAGAAAACTAAAAACAGAAATCATTTTAGCTTGAGTTGGGCTTGTAGTAAGGCACTCCTGTAACATGCTAATGACACCAGGCCAGGCAATATCATTTAGAGTTCTGATGACAACATTTTACAACTCATCTGGCACTTCGTATTATTGAAAACACTGGTAGCCCCACCAGGAGAGGTTTCAGGCCAGGAACAGACATTCACCACCTACCATAAGCCTCAGTTCACTGTACACCACATGTGAGTCGCATAGGAACTGCATTGCATTCCTGTGCAGTTCACATGCGGTTCAGTTTGGTGCGATTTGAGCCCATTCATTTTGAATGGGCTCAAATCCCACCGCATGGCACCAAAGAAGTGCATGCACCTTTTTTTGGAGCCACATTGAACTGGAACGCATAGTTGTTTTGTAGGCAAATACACTGCATTTGGGGTGTTGTTAACTTTGTATTGACAACCGTAGCAGATCGCAAGGGCAAAGATGTGCAGGAAACAAGGAGTGTGAACCTAGCCTAAATTGAGTTGTGTCAAGGGAATCTTTTTGTTTCACCTACAATACTCACCTACAATGTTACATCTTGTAAAAAGGCTTCTTAATAGGATCTGAATAGAGGAAAGTTTATAACATAGGTCTTACATCTAGGTTGCTATTCCACCAGACAAAAGATTTCTAAACACATCAAATTCACATTCCCTCTCTCTCCTTCCGCATTATAGCTCTTTCCTCTACTAGGAGTGTCTACTCATTGTCTGTGCTGGAGCAGCTCTTTCACATAAACCTTTTATTTAGCTGCTGAGGGAGGAGCAAAGGGGAATACTATAGAGCAGGGATATGCAATTAGCGGACCCCCAGCTGTTGCAGAACTACAAGTCCCATGAGGCATAGCAAGACTGTGACAGCCACAAGCATGACACCCAGAGGCAGAGCATGATGGGACTTGTAGTTTTGCAACAGCTGGGGGTCCGCTAATTGCATATCCCTGCTATAGAGTGTCACTTAACTGACAGCTCTGAGTCTGCTGATATCACATCCAAGATGGCAGTGCCCAGCGGCAATTTCAGGGCATTTGAATGTCTGCACAAGGGAGGCTTTTACAGCTAAATAACATGCATAAAATATAATATGAGCATTTAATGTCTTATGGGAAGATCTGCGTTGCAATGAATGGTCTAGAAACGGGGGTGGGGGGGGATTTACTAAAGCTGGTGAGTGCAAAATCTGGTGCAGCTCTGCATAGAAACCAATCAGCTTCCAGGTTTTATTGTCAAAGCTTAATTGAAGTTAGAAGCTGACTGGTTACTATGCACAGCTGCACCAGATTCTGAGTGCACCAGTTTTAGTAAATCTCCCCCAGGGTCTCTTCAAAAAGTTATTTTCAGAACTTACACTGGTGAGCAGATTCTTTAGATGAATGTTTAATGCTGGACCAACAACAGCACTAAGCTGTACCAAGCCATTCAAACCTTTTTCAAACACGGCACCATCTGAGTGTACCTGAGAATCAAGACACATCATTAGTTTAAATATTGAAGCAGTACTAAATTAAATTATATAGAACACAATTTATAGCAATTTAGCAGTATGTAATCAATATAAACAAGGTAAAGTGCTCACCAAAAAGAAGAGACTATATGCTGTCCTTTGAAGATGTCCTTTGAAAAGTCCCGTGCCACAGGTTCTATTTCATGAAGCTACAACAGCACTTAAGATACTGTACTGTAAATAGTATTTTAGGAATGCTAAAGTGGCCTTTAAAGTTTAACTTTATTTTAACCACTTCATGCCCTTAGGCCGTATAAACAGTATACAACCGCATTCATGATCGTTGTGTCATTTTTTTAGGCCAGCGATGCCCCTCTCCCACTGCCATTTCCAAGCTCTCTTGTCCCACTGAGGATCCCGGGGGCCCACTGTGGGCAGTTGCGCTGGCTGACCATAGAAAAGAAGAAGGACCATCCATTCCCTGAACTTCTCTATGATACTATATATAAAACCAGTAGAGACGAGGATTTTGTCACTTTCGGTTTCAGCTGTTTGTTTACTGGCTGTTAACAGCTAGTAAAGCAGCCGATCAAACCCATCTCAGTTTGGTCAGCTGCTTTGGAGGGCAGGAGAGATCTGGGGTCTATTCTAGAGATCTCGGGTCTCATAGACCGCAGATCTTTCAGTAAAAAGAGTACCTATCACTGCCAGTGCTATCATAAGGGATGTTGTTAATTTCTTGTGTAAGCAATAAAGTCGATCCAAAATAAAAAAATGAAAGACACACTAAAAAAAGTGCATAAAAAAAAAAAAATAATAAAAAAAAAAAAAAGAAAAGTAAAGCACTCCTGACCCCCTGTGCTCATGCTAAAATATGAACGCATACGTAGGTTCTGCACGTATATGTATAAGGTGATCACAACACACGTGAGGTTTTGTAGCAAACGTCAGAGTGATGCAATCTAGCACCAGCAATCACACTTAATACCCCTTTTACACTGGGACGGTTTTCAGACGATTTATCGCTAGAAACAGCCTCTGCTAAGCCCCTGAAAACCGCCTCTTTTTCATTCCAGTGTGCCTTTTCACACTGGGGCGGTGCGCTTGCGGGACAGGAAAAGAAAAGTCCTGCAAGCAGCATCTTTGGGGAGGGTTGGGAGCGCTGTATACAGCTCTCCCAAAACGCCCCTGCCCATTGGAATGAATGGGCAGCGCTTTCAAAGCGCCTTAAAAGCGATTTGAAAGAGCTGCAAAACACTAGTTTTAACCCCTTTTTTAGGGTTAAAAGTTCCCCACTAGCAGCCGCAAAGCGGTGCAAAAGCTAAAACAGGCAGCGCTCTACCGCGAACGCGGCCCCAGTGTGAAAGGGGTCCTACTCTTAACTAGTAAATGGCAAGGACTTTAACCCCTTTTTTGGGGTTAAAAGCTCCCCGCTAGCGGCCAAAAACTGGCGCAAAATCGCCGCTTAAACAGCGGTAAAGCGCCACTTTACCGCAAACGCAGCCGCAGCCCCAGCGTGAAAGGGGTCTTACTCTAAACTGGTAACCGGTAAGGACTTTGAAAGTGTCGCCTATGGTTAATTTAATGTATCATAGTTTGTCCCCATTCCACCGGTGTGCGCAATTTTAAACCGTGATATGTTAGGTATCTACAGTGGGGAAAATAATTAGTTGATTCCCTGCAGATTTTGTAAGTTTGCCCACTTACAAAGAAATGAAGGTTCTATCCTTTTTATCATAGGTGTATTTTAAATGATAGAGACAGAATATCAACCAAATTTGGTACACAGATTAGTGCTTTCAATTTAAGAAGGTGCTCCTAACGACAACTCGTTATCTGTGTAAAAGACACCCGATGACCACGCCCCCTAAAACGTCACAGTCCCAGCATGCCCAGGGACTGTGACGGCATAAGGGGGCGGGGTCACCGCCTATATAAGTCAGAGCGGAGCGCCCAGAGTGCATTCCAGCCGGAGAGAGCGTCGTGTCAACATCAGAAGAAGAGAAGAGGGAAGAAGGCAGCTCCTCCGCTATAGCAAAAGAGCGGCAAAAGAGCAGAAGATAGCGGAGGAGCCCGGCAGAAGACCCGGAGAGCACGGAAGAGCCGGAAGAAGACCCCCAAAGTCGGAAGAAGACCCCCGGAGCTGTCTAATAAAATACTTTAAAAATCTGTGTAGTGTTTTTTTTATTTACACTTTTTCCCTAGGTGAATGGGTAGGGGTACAATGTACCCCATACTCATTCACATAGGGTGGGGGGCCGGGATCTGGGGGCCCCCTTATTAAAGGGGGCTCCCGGATTCCAATAAGCCCCCCGCCCACAGACCCCGACAACCAACGGCCAGGGTTGTCGGGAAGAGGCCCTTGTCCTCATCAACATGGGGACAAGGTGCTTTGGGGTGGGGGGCCGCAGGGCGCCCCCTCCCCCAAAGCACCCACCCCCCATGTTGAGGGCATGCGGACTGGTACGGCTCAGGAGGGGGGGGGGAGCCGCTCGCCCGTCCCCACCCCCTTTCCTGACCGACCGGGCTGCGTGCTCGGATAAGGGTCTGGTATGGATTTTGAGGGGGACCCCACGCCGTTTTTTCGGCGTAGGGGTTCCTCTTAAAATCCATACCAGACCGAAGGGCCTGGTATGCCCCTGGGGGGGAACCCATGCCATTTTTTTATTTAAAATTTGGCGTGGAGTTCCCCCTCAAGATTCATACCGAACAGTGCGAGTCGGCACCCTGTCGGGTTGCCATGGAAATGGCAAACCGCAGCCAAACGCGACCGCAGCTAATCGCACTGTGCAAATGCAGCTGATCACAGTGCCTGGAGTCTTGAACTCCACAGGAAAAAAAAACATGCTTTTAACTGCGGCAGAATAGCCGTCCGTGTGAAAGGCGCCTAATTTAAAATACACCTATGATAAAAATTATAGACTCTTCATTTCTTTGTAAGTGGGCAAACTTACAAAATCAGCAGGGGATCACATAATTATTTCCCCCACTGTATTTATTCAATGTAGCATCATCTTTTATATATATTTTTAAAAAATGGGTATTATAGTGTGTTTGTGTGCACTAAAATTTATTATATATTTATTTTATTTTTTTCCTATAAAATTTGCATTTGATAAACCACTGTGCAAATATCGTGAAAAAATTGTAACAGCCACCATTTTATTCTCAAGGGACTTTGCTTTCAGAAAATATATAACCTTTGGGGATTCTAGGTAATTTTCTAGCAAATGCTGATTTTTCCATGTATGTGAGAAATATTAGAATTGGAATTTTGACAGAAAAGCCCTTCTCTTCTGCTAAAAAATACTTTCCTTTTGCTCCTAGCAATCTTTTTTTTCTAGAATAGTGCATCTACAATTCACACTACCACTATCTGTAAAATGGTAAAAACAGAACCGGCCAAATTTCATTCAGTCTATGCCCAGGCTAACTGGGGGAAGTCGTGGAGAAGATGGCAGCTGGCATATTGCCATGGGACAGGTCTGAATTGGAGCAATGGAGCAGGAAGGCAAATACAGAGGGGAGGCAGCCATTAAGTACATATATCAAAGAAAGAAAATTAGCTATTGCACTGACTAGAACCCAACCGTCATTTAAAGGGGCACAAACGAGGGCCAGGAGAGTGGTAGGGAACACCAGGTGAAGTGGATGCAGCTCCTCTCAAATTAGGTCTTGAGATCCTAATGCACATATACAACAACAACAAAAAAACAAACACAAGAGGGCACCTCCATCTAGGTGTAGCGATGTATTAATTTATCATTATTTATGAATAAAATCGCTACATCTAGATGGAGGCGCCCTCATGTTTGTTTTTTATTGTGTACTCATATGCTATGGAAAAAGCTGCCTAACTATGGCTATATGATAGTTCTAAAATCAGGTACCACACCATTTTATTTAAACATGCTTGAAAACTATACCTACAATGAAAAAATTGCATTTCACAAAATTTAGTAAATAAGCAATTTCTTTGCAATGCAGAATAACATTTTTAAAAGCTGCCACTGACAGCACCTTTCATCAAGTAGGAGGACAACACTACAAGGACTGCAGTGAATTCACTGGAACGTTGTCAACCCCAGCAGCCAAATAAGGCTACGTGACTACCACACTGTCACTGCTAACAATCCTAATACTGACTGTAGAGCTAGCATTATAATCCAACAGGATGCCCTGCACCCAGAGGAAGCACCCTCAGAGCACCCACTTGGATCCTGCCTCCAACAGAGAAAAAACAATGGCAGCCCCTGAAATAACATCACAATGATTTCTTTGGAAAGTTTAAAAATGGCATGTACTGGGAGGAGAGGAAGCTGCCAGGGGAATACAGATAAAAGCGTTATTGCAGCTTTATGAATCAGCACTGTAGATATTTATAAAACTGAATGGGTATCTGTTCACAGGTCTGAACTTCACAAATCCCTTAGAGAACATACGCTGTCAAAGTTTTTGCTCAAACATTCAATATAGCGGCACAACAATCCCCGATGAAGCATGTCTGATCACATGAAACAAGCCAAGTCTCCCCACCTTGCTATTTTGTTGCATTTACAATCAGGATTTCAGCTTACACCATGCAGTTTTGAAAAACCACAAAACCACCATTTGTAATTGATTTATTGTTTGGCGAAAAAACTGCAAGGACATACATAACTGTGGCCTATTTGTATTATCAGCAACTTTGACTCCATTTATTCTATCCTATTCTATGGTTCAACCTATTCTACAGCTGCAAAGGTAATCCCATTTGTTTCTAAGATTGTTTTATTAAGAAGTTTTATACAATACATCATAAAACAATACAGAGGGGTTGATTAACTAAAACTGCATAGTGCAAAATCTGGTGCAGCTCTGCACAGAAACCAATCAGCTTCCAGGTTTTATTGTCATAAGTTTAATTGAACAAGCTGACGTTAGAAGCTGATTGGCTACCATGCACAGCTGTACCAGATTTTCCACTATAAATCTGGAGCATATATATACACACAGAAAATAGATGCTTGCCTTTTTCTTGTTCATACATCACGGGACACAGAGACTTGATAATTACTTAGTGGGTTAGATAGTCACCATCAGGTGATTGGACACTGGCAAGCCTAATTACAAGGCGAGTTCTTCCCCTATATAACCCCTCCCATATGGAGAGTACCTCAGTTTTTTCGCCAGTATCTAAGGTGGTTGGTCATGCTAGAAGATGTGCTAAGAAGAAAGCTTTGTTTGATGGTCTCTGTGGGGGGCCTAGGAGCTATACAACCGGATCCATACCTCGGGCCAATATATATGCCTAAGATGGATGGTACCCGGGCCTCATGTGTGAAGAAACAAGGTTTTGCCTGTAATGTCTCTCTTTGAGGACTGGGCTCTGGGATCCAGTGCTTTGGTGCACAAATTAAGTTGCGGGAAAAGTTTTTCTGGCAGAGTCTTCTACAGGTCCAGAGAAGAGGATCCTGTGAGTAGGAATCCAGAACCCTGAAGGTTGGCACAACGCTACCCGCCGTGATGGGTGAAGGTGGGATCTGTCTGTTATCAGCAGTCCTGCGGCGGGGATAAGGTAGGTGAAGACAATCATAAAGTATACACATTATGGATTATCTTCTTTTGAGTAGTTGCATGTCTTACCTGGTTTCCGCCACTAGAGGGAGTAAGAACATACCTGGTGTATACTTACATGCCATCCAGGATACACGCTCAGTGAAGCTGGTCTAAGAAGCCGCTTACCTCCTCCGCTGCAGGCTCTACCACATAATATAAAAGGGGGGGATCCCACGCTGTCCGGGGGTCCCGCACAGTTCTCAGAGAATCCCCTTTCTCCCCCCTCACCCCCGGGCCGCCGCCATGTCAGTCCTACGTGGGCGCGCTATTACGGTGATTTTCGGCGGGGTAGGAAGGGGGGGCGTGGTTGCAGCGCTGTGCACATGCGGCGTGCACAGCATACCAGTGCGCAGGCACGAAGCGGCTATGTTTAAAGCCCAGTACGCCAGAGCTCCTGTAAGCAGTGGGACACAGAGCTGTGGGCAGTAAGCATCTCAGTGGATTCGGATCTAGGCATACCTAAGACACCTACTTGGCATCAGGTTGTGCAGCTTGAGCTAATGTTTATATTGTAAGACCAGGGCACAGCAGTGATTGCATTTGTACTAGTACCTCTGCTTTGCAGCTTAGGACTATGTCTCCTCGTAAGAGGGCTTCAGGGGGAGGTAAAAGAGGCATGAAAAGATCATTGCCTACTTCTAGGGGTTCTGGGCATGCCTGCAGGATTCCATCCCCCCTGAAAGACTGGAGGCAGCCTCACAGGATGAGTCTGTGCCCCTGTCAGGCTTTACAGCCTCTCCCAATGTTACAGTCCCTGTATATGTCACTGAAGACAATATGAAGGCTGTATTGGATGGTTTGGAAGGAAGGATTACTACTTTTATCACAGCTTCCTTAAAGATTTGCAGGGGTAGATCCTCTCCTTCTGCTTTAGGTTCCCTATCGGATGAGCATTCTGATGATGAAATATCCCTATCTGGGGATGGGGATCGTGAGCAGTCGGACGATTCAGGGGAAGAGGAGAAGCTCTCTTCTTCCTCCCAGGCCCTCAAAGTACAGGTGCAATACTTTACTGAGTTGGTGCATACATATATACACATATAGTTTGCCCTCTGCTGAGGCTGCCAAATCCTGTGTTTCCTCCCTGGGATCCCGGAAATCCCCACAGGCTGCATATACCTTCCCAATTCATCCCTTATTGGAGAAGTTGTTGTATGATGACTGGGGTCACCCAGATAAACTATTTTCTCCTCCTAAGAGGTTTTCTATGCTTTATCCGGTGGAGGAAAAATTCACCAAAAAATGGGAGGTGCCAGCAATAGATGCGGCTATTTCTTGTGTGAATAAGAGCCTGACCTGTCCTGTGGACAATGCTCAGGGGTTCAAGGATTCAACTGATAAGAAGCTGGAAACTTTCTTTAAAGCCTCCTTTTCTATGGCTGGCGCTGTGGTCCAGCCTGCGATTGCAGCAATCGGCATGTGCCAGTTCCTCAAGTAACAAATGAAGCAGGTACTTAACCTCCTCCCCACTGAGGAGGGTGAGGTTTTTGCAGACTTTCCTAAGGCCTTATGTTTTGCGACTGATGCCATTATGGATTCTGTTCAGCAAGTATCCCGCCTTTCCCTCCTGCTCGTACACATGCACAGGGCCCTTTGGCTTAAGCACTGGGCAGCTGAAGCTTTGTGCAAAAGATATTTGACTGTGTTCCTGTTTTATGGGGATGACCTGGACAAATACATCCAGAAGATTACTGCTTGTAAAACCACGTTGTTACCGGTCAAAAGAAAGAGTAAACATCCCACATTTAGATGTTCTCTGTCCACAGCCCCTGGAGCCTCATCCTCCAGGCAGTGGCAATGGCCTCCCCAATCCAATACTAGGGGAAAGGTCCAAGGCCAAGCCCAAGAGCAAAAGAAGTCTTGGGGTTCAAGATCTGTTAAGCAACACACTAAAACCTCCCTATGAAGGGGCACCCCCGCTCGGCCATGTGGGGGGAAGGCTGCTGCAGTTTGCAGGCGCCTGGGGGGAAGAGATTCAGGACAGATGGGTAACCTCCATGGGGTCTCTGGGCTACAAGCTGGAGTTCCGGGAGTTCCCGCCTTCTCATTTCCTAAGGTCAAGAGTCTCCAAGGATCCAGAAAAAGGAAGACCCTTGTTTCTGGCCTTAGAACGTCTACTATCCCAAGGGGTGATTATAGAGGTGACCCCAGGAGGAGCAAGGCAAACCTCTTTACGGTTCCAAAACCAAACGGGAATGTCAGACCTATTCTAGATCTAAAAGACCTGAATCAGTTTTTAGATATTCGTTCTTTCCGCTCGGTAAGTTTCCACCCTTCAGGGGGGAGAATTCTTGGCATCAATAGACATCAAAGATGCATATTTACATGTGCCAATATTTCCCGCTCACCAAAGATTCCTGAGGTTTGCGGTGGATCATCGCCACTTCTAATTTGTGGCCCTACCTTTCGGTCTTGCTACAGCGCCTCGAGTGTTCACAAAAATTATAGCCCCGCCCTTGGCAAAACTAAGGGCTCGGGTGACATAACAGTGACGGCTTAGCTGGACGATTTGCTTCTTGTAGAATAGTCTGTAGCACGTTTAGACCGCAGTGTGCTCAGCACACTAGAGTACCAACAGTACCTAGGCTGGGTCCTCAATCTAGAAAAATCTTCCTTAAAGCCCCTAAAAAGGCTGGAGTATCTGGGCATGGTCTTAGACACTGTCCAAAGCAGAGTATTTTTACCCAGGTCAAAGGCCAAATCCATAAAAGATTTGGTTCGGGTAGTCATGACAAGGAAGAATCCCTCCATTCGGCTATGTAAGAGACTATTAGGGAAGATGATGGCATCTTTCGAGGCTGCCCCTTACGCTCAGTTTCACTCAAGGCCTTTGCAGAGCAGCATCCTCCCTGTCTGGAGCAAAAGAGTACAAGCCTTGGAATTTCCCAATGTGCCTGTCTCCTTGGGTACGTCAGAGCCTCAATGAGTGGCTGCTGACCAAGAATCTGCTAAAAGGAAAATTTTTTGTTCCAGTTACTTGGAAAGTGATAGCCACAGATGCCAGCCTTATAGGCTGGGGAGCAGTTACGGAAGAAGCTTCCACCCAAGGAAGATGGTCCAGAGCCGAAAGGCTCTTGTCCATCAACAATCTGTAGATTCGGGCAATTCGGCTAGCCCTCAGGGTCTGAATCACAATTTTTCATGGGCAGAGAGACATGTTCCTTGCCTGTCTGTGGTCTTCATACCAGGGGTAGAAAATTGGCAGGCGGATTTCCTAAGTCGCCAGCAGCTGTGCCCAGGAGAATGGTCTCTACACCCCAACATATTTAAGGCCATATGTCGAAAATGGGGTACCCCGGATGTGGACCTGTTGGCCTCCAGGTTCAACAAAAAACTGGACAACTTTGTGTCAAGAACAAATGATCCTCTAGCACAAGGGTCAGATGCCTTAACGATTCCATGGAATCAATACTCTCTGAGCTATGCGTTCCCTCCAGTTCCGCTTCTCCCAAAATTCCTTCAGAGGGTCAAAAAGGAAAGCCTGTAATTCTGTTGGCTCCGGCTTGGCCCAGGCGACCTTGGTATGCGGATAAAGATGGCAGAGGGAAGACCTTGGGTTCTTCCATTCCGCCCAGATCTACTCTCACAGGGTCCAATATTCCATCTTGCCTTACAAAGTCTAAATTTGATGGTTTGGCGGTTGAGACCCACATTTTAAAGGGTTGTGGCCTCTCGGCGCCAGTCCTGTCCAACCAGGCTAATGCTAGGAAGCCGGCTTCCAGGCTCATCTACTACAGAATCTAGAAGGCATATGTTTCCTGGTGTGAATACAGAGGGTGGCATCCTAGAAAGTATGCCATTAGCAGAATTCTTGCCTTTCTCCAATTAGGCGTAGAAATGAAGCTGGCCTTGAGTACTATCAAGGGCCAGATCTTGGCCTTGTCAGTATTCTTTCAAAGACCGCTTGCCTCTCATTCCCTCATACGGGCCTTTGTTCAGGGAGCACTGCGCTTGAATCCGCCGGTTAAGCCTCCTGTGTGCCCATGAGATCTGAATTTGTTTTTGTCTGTTTTACAGGAAGAACTTTTTGAACCATTGCACCGAGCTTCTTTAAATCTTTTGACAAAGAAGTTGGTGTTTCTGTTAGCCATATCCTCGGCTAGAAGGGTATCAGAATTAGCAGTTCTTTCTTGTAAAGAGCCATATTTGATTATTCACAAAGACAGGGTGGTGTTGCGCCCTCACCCGACTTTTCTGCCTAAAGTGGTTTCAGGATTGCATCTGAATCAAGATGTGGTCCTTCCGTCCTTTTTTCCAGATCCGCGGTCTGCGGAAGAAGAGTTGTTACACTCTTTAGATGTTGTGAGAGTAGTCAGTATCCATCTGCAGGCAACCACTCAGATACGAAAGACTAATTGTCTCTTTATTCTGACAGCATTGAAATCCACTATCTCTAGTTTGATTTGACAGGTTATTATTCAGGCTTATGGTGTAAAGTTCCTCCTTTTCAGGTTAAAGCGCACTCTACTAGAACAGTTAGTGCTTTATGGGCAGTGCATCACCAGGTCTCCATGGCTCAGATCTGCAAGGCTGCAACTTGGTCTTCAGTCCATACATTCACTAGATTCTATCAGGTGGATGTAAGAGGGCATGAGGATGCCGCCTTTGGGCGCAGTGTGCTGCAGGCAGCAGTATAGTTCCTCTAGTCCGTTGGCGGTCTATGTTTTTTTCTGATCTGTGTCTCCCTCCCCTCAATTTGGGCATGGCTATAGGACATCCCACTAAGTAATTATCAAGTCTCTGTGTCCCGTGATGTACAGTAACTGCCCGCGAGAATGTGTTTCCAGCACAATCCCGTTGCGCTGGTTCTCAGCGACAGGGTACTGTATATCTTGCGCTGGCTGCAATAGCAGGGAGCGCGAGAAGGAATTCCCCTCCAAGAGCATACCAGGCCCTTATGTCTGGTATGGATTCTAAGGGGAACCCCCTACTCCAAAAAAAACGGCAAGGGGGTCCCCCCAAAATCCATACCAGACCCTTATCCGAGCACGCAGTCCGGCTGGTCAGGAAAGTGGGTGGGGACGAGCGAGCGCCCCCCCCCTCCTGAACCGTGCCAGGCCGCATGCCCTCAACATGGGGGGTGAGTGCTTTGGCGCCCCCCCCACCCCAAAGCACCTTGTCCCCGCAGACCCCTGGCCGTTGGTTGTCGGGGTCTGCGGGCGGGGGGGCTTATCGGAATCTGGGAGCCCCCTGTAATAAGGGGGCTTCCAGATCCCGGCCCCCCATCCTCTGTGAATGAGTATGGGAGTATATTGTATCCCTACCCATTCACCTGGGGAAAAAAAGTGTCAATAAAAACACACTATACAGGTTTTTAAAGTAATTTATTAGGCAGCTCCGGGGGTCTCTTGCAACTTTGGGGGTCTCTTCCGACTCCTCAGCTCTCTCCGGCCTCTTCTCCCACTTTCCGGCCTCTTCTCCCGGGCTCCTCCACTATCTTCTGCTCTTTTGCTAGCGTTGGCCCGGTCTTCTCCGTCATCTTCTTCCGATGTTGATACAACGCTCTCTCCTGCTGTAATGCCGTGTGCGCAGTAAGCAACGACTTATATAGGCATGGAGCGTGGTCACTGGGTGATGTCACCCGATGACCCATCCCTTATGACATCCCATCATGCCCCAGGAGGTGACTGTGACATCATAAGGGGCGGGGTCACCAGGTGACATCACCCGGTGACCACGCCCCATGCCTTTATAAGTCGTTGCGCACCGTGCACATGGCATTACAGCGGGAGAGAGTGTTGTGTCAACATCGGAAGAAGAGAAGAGGGAAGAAGACGACGGAGAAGACCAGGCCAACACTAGCAAAAGAGCGGCAAAAGAGCAGAAGATAGCGGAGGAGCCTGGCAGAAGAACCGGAGAGCAGGAGAAGAGGCCGGAGACTGGGAGAAGAGGCCGGAGAGAGCGGAGGAGTCGGAAGAGACCCCCGAAGTCGCAAGAGACCCCCGGAGCTGCCTAATAAATTACTTTAAAAACCTGTCTAGTGTGTTTTTATTGACACTTTTTTCCCCAGGTGAATGGGTAGGGGTACGATATACCCCCATACTCATTCACATAGGGTGGGGGGCTGGGATCTGGGGGCCCCCTTATTAAAGGGGGCTCTTGGATTCCGATAAGCCCCCCGCCCGCAGACCCCGACAACCATCGGCCAGAGTTGTCAGGAAGAGGCCCTTGTCCTCATCAACATGGGGACAAGGTGCTTTGGGGTGGGGGGCCGCAGGGAGCCCCCCTTCCCCAAAGCACCCACCCCTCCATGTTGAGAGCATGCGGCCTGACACGGTTCAGGATGGGGGGGCGCTCGCTCGTCCCCACCCCTTTTCCATGACCGGCCGGGCTGCGTGCTCGGATTAGGGTCTGGTATGGATTTGGGGGGGACCCCCATGCCATTTTTTTCAGCGTAGAGGGTTCCCCTTAAAATCCATACCAGACCTAAGGGCCTGGTATGCCCCTGGAGGGGAACCCATGCCGGTTTTTTATTTAAAATTTGGCGTGGAGTTCCCCCTCATGATTCATACCAAACACCTGTCAGCAATGCTTGTCGCTCATCGGGAAAGGAAAAAACACATTTTTCCTTTCCCAATGAGCGAGCCAGCTTGGCGCTGGCTCCCACGATGGGGCTCGCAGGTGTCAATCACGCCGATAACAGCGGCGAGATTGACACAATATCGCTGTCACCTACTGTATGAACAAGAAAATAGGATTTTTTAAAAATACAGCTTACCTGTAAAATCCTTTTCTTGGGAATACATCACGGGACACAGAGCTCCCGCCCCTCTTCAGGATTATACGTTGGGACACTTATTGCTTTGCTACAAAATTAAGGTACTCTCCATATAGGTGGGGTTATATAGGTGAGGAATTCGCCTTGTAATTAGGCTTGCCAGTGTCCAATCACCTGATGGTGACTATCTAACCCACTACATAAATTATTAAGTCTCTGTGTCCCGTGATGTATTCCCAAGAAAAGGATTTTACAGGTAAGCTGTATTTAAAAAATCCTATTATTACAGCAGAAGAGGGAAGATACAGTCGTGGCCAAAAGTTTTGAGAATGGGACAAATATTAATTTTCGCAAAGTCTGCTGCCTCAGTTTTTGATGGCAATTTGCATATTCTCAAGAATGTTAGGAAGAGTGATCAGATGAATTGCAATTAATTACAAAGTCCCTATTTGCCACGAAAATTAACTTAATCTAAAAAAAAAAAAAAAAAAAAAAAAAAAAAAAAAAAGCAACATTTCCACTGCATTTCAGCACTGCCACAAAAGGACCAGCTGACATCATGTCAGCGATTCTCTTGTTAACACAGGTGTCCGTGCTGACAAGGACAAGGCAGGAAATCACTCTGTAATGCTGATTGAGTTAGAACAACAGACTGAAAGCTTTAAAAAGGAAGGTGGTGCTTGAAATCATTGTTCTACCTTCACGAAAACACGTGCAGTCATCATTGCTTTGCACAAAAAGGAATTCACAGGCAAGCATATTGCTGCTACTAAGATTGCACCTAAAATCAACCATTTATCAGATCATCAAGAACTTCAAGAAGAGAGGTTCAATTGTTGTGAAGAAGCCTTCAGGGAGCCCAAGAAACTCTAGCAAGTGCCAGTTGATTCAGCTGTGGGATCGGGGCACTACCAGTGCAGAGCTTGCTCAGGAATGGCAGAAGGCAGGTGTGAGTATATCTGCATGCACAGTGAGGTCAAGACTTTTGTTGGATGGCCTGGTGTCAAGAAGGGCAGCAAAGAAGCCACTTCTCTCCTGGAAAAACATCAGGGACAGACTGATATTCTGCAAAAGGTACAGGGATTAGACTGCTAAGGTCTGGGGTAAAGTAATTTTCTCCATTCATGTATGGGGTTGCTTCTCAGCCAAGGGTGGGCTCACTCACAATTTTGCCTAAGAACACAGCCAGGAAGTACAAAAACTTCCTCCAAGAGCAACTTCTCCCAACCATCCAAGAACAGTTTGGATGCATAATGCCTTTTCAGCATGACGCAGCACCTTGCCATAAGGCAAAAGTGATAACGAAGTGGCTTGGGCAACAAAACCTTGACATTTTGGGTCCATGGCAAGGAAACTCCCCAGACCTTAATCCCATTGAGAACTTGTGGTCAGTCCTCAAGAGGCGGGTGAACAAAAAAAAAACCTCACAAATTCTGACAAACTCCAAGAATTTATTACGCAACAATGGGCTGCCAGCAGTCAAGAGGTCTTGAAAAAAGAAGGGTCAACACTGCAAATATTGATTTTTGCATAAACCCTAATGTAATTGTCAATAAAAGCCCTTGACACTTATGAAATACTTGTAATTATACTTCAGTATACCATAGTAACATCTAACAAAACTATCTAAAGATCTAAAAACACTGAAGCAGCAGACGTTGTGAAAATTAATATTTGTGTCATTCTTAAAACTTTTGGCCATGGCTGTACAGTGTGACCCGAAAGAATATAACACAATAATGTTATATAAAATAGTGAGATAGTAATGAGATTTGTTTGGACACTGAGTCGATTCAGCAGGGTGATGACTAGGCTTAAATTGGTTCACAGTTTTTATGTAATAATAAAGTATAAAATAGGTAATCCAGTAGTCTGTGTGTTATCCAGTAAAGACTAAAGCCGGCAATAGATGGATCAAATCTTGGCTGGTTTAGCAGGGACTGGTCCAGATTCTATACATCTATACGCAAGCTGGTTGTACCCAAGTTGATCCATTAATTGTCTTGAGTACAACCAGCCTGTCTGATTTTTTACCTGCAATTATTGCCGGGAGCTATAGCCTCTATCAGTAATCACTCTGTTCTGCTGGCTAGGAAGGCTCCCCACCGACAGAACACAGTAGCGCTGCGGAAGTAATTCTTCCATAAACACTGACTGAATGGGTATCTGTTGGCTATCTGTTCAACCCACAACCCAAGAGATTTAGGTCCGATTTTCTTCTATAACTCGGCACACTTTTTTACATCACAGAAAGGAAATTAGTCTTTATAACTGATGTACAATATACATAATATATACATACAAGGGCAGGCTTTAAAGCAGCGGCCAGCTTGGGTAATAAGGGCAAGGCTTTTTCTGCAGCCCCAGGAACCATCAATAACTCCTTAAATCCCTCTTGTGATACGAATGTGTAAGGGTGTCTGGTCTCTCGAAGACCCTGTCACACAAGAAAAAGAAAGAGGAGGAAAATGTGCTTACTACTGTAATTATGAATCTCATGAAGGGACAAACAGCAAATACATTTCTAAAGTTCAGTGATTTTCAAATAAGAAGAGGGCAACCAACTGAAAACCTCCACAAGAATATATATACACAATCTTATTTCATTTTTAGACTTTTATTTACGTTGTGATCCTGGAAAATTAAAGTGTCCATCATTTTACAAAGATTTAAAGGGCTGGCTGTTTTGTACCAAATAAGAAGGCGTTTTTTA
This sequence comes from Aquarana catesbeiana, assembly GCF_042186555.1. Taxonomy (NCBI): domain Eukaryota; kingdom Metazoa; phylum Chordata; class Amphibia; order Anura; family Ranidae; genus Aquarana; species Aquarana catesbeiana. The sequence continues at coordinate 863,201,190 of NC_133324.1, forward strand.
ATATAACCAGGTTTTAGGGCATTTTTGAAGCACTGCCTCTAGCATCAGTAAGCACATGATTCATGATATCACAGCAGCCAGGGTTTGGCTGTAGAGGTAATGCTAAATGTCACCCTTAAAGGTGCACAGGCACATTGCAATACAATCACTCGATTTAGATAAAATATGAGGTTTTTTTAACATTTTAAATAGAGTTTGTAGACTACCAAAAATAGGATTTTTTATAACAGCTTACCTGTAAAATCCTTTTCTTTCGATCTACATCACGGGACACAGAGCCTCAGTAATTACTGATAGGTTATATAGGTATCACTAGGTGATTGGGCACTGGCACACGCTAACCAGGAAGTTCAACCCCCTATATAATCCCTCCCCTTGCAGGAATACCTCAGTTTTGTAGCCAAGCAATATAAGTGTATTAGAAGAGGGGCGGGACCTCTGTGTCCCGTGATGTACATCGAAAGAAAAGGATTTTACAGGTAAGCTGTTATAAAAAATCCTATTTTCTTTCTCATACATAACGGGACACAGAGTCTCAGTAATCACTGATGGGATGTCCCAGAGCACTGCTACCTGAGGGGAGGGAAACCACAACCAAGTAGGGTGCAATCAGACCTGAGGACCCTGTACCGCTGCCTGCAGCACACTACGCCCAAAGGCGATATCCTCATGCCTTCTCACATCCACCTGATAAAATCTGGTGAATGTATGAACTGAAGACCAGGTTGCAGCCTTGCAGATTTGAGCCATAGAGGCCCGGTGATGCACTGCCCAAGAAGCACCAATAGCCCTTGTGGAATGTGCCTTAATCTGAAACGGAGGAATCTTCTGTTTCAAACCGTAAGCCTGAATAATCAATTGTCAAATCCATCTAGAAATGGTAGCTTTTGACACTGCCTGTCCTCTACTGGGACCCTCTGGCAGCACGAACAAAACATTCGTTTTGCAAATTTGAGCAGTTGCTACCAGATAGGTCTTGACTGCTCTTACTACATCCAAAGAATGTAGTGACCTCTCTTCCGAAGAACAGGGATGTGGAAAAAAGGAAGGCAGAACAATAACTTGGTTTAGATGAAAATCTGAAACCACCTTCGGTAAAAAACTAGGATGAGGGCGCAATACCACTCTATCCTTGTGTATAATCAAATAAGGCTCTTTACAGGAAAGAGCTGCTAATTCTGATACTCTTCTAGTAGAAGAGATGGCTACCAGAAAAATTAACTTTCTTGTCAATAAGATCAAAGGAATTTGACGTATTGGTTCAAAAGGCTGTTTCTGTAAACAGACAGAACCAAGTTCAAGTCCCAGGGGTTTAGGGGCGCCTTAACCGGAGGGTTAAGATGCGTCACCCCCTGCATAAAGTTTCGGACCAAAGAATGCGAAGCAAGTGGCCGTTGAAATAATACTGATAAGGCCAAAACCTGGCTCCTGATAGTACTCAAGGCCAGCTTCATCTCTAATCCCAACTGTAGAAAATCAAGAATTCTACCTATGACATATCTTCTGGGATGCCAACCCCTGGATTCACACCAGGATACATAAGCTTTCCAGACTCTATGATAAATCACTCTGGAAGCTGGCTTCCTTGCATTGATCAAGGTAGATATGGCAGGACCTGAAAGCCCATGATTCTTCAGAATGTGGGTTTCAATAGCCAAACCGTAAAATTTAGCGTTTGTAAGGCAGGATGGAACACTGGACCTTGACATGACAGGCCTGGGCGTAACTGTAGGGTCCACGGGGAACCCACAGTCATCTTCACTTTCTGCATACCAGGTCCTCCTGGGGCTACCAGAAGTACCGACTTCCTTTCCTGCCTGATCCTGCGAAGGAGTCGTGGCAGTAGCAGAATAGGCGGGAATGCATAAATTATTGAGAACCGATGCCACGAAATCACCAACACATCTGTCCCGCATGCAAGAGGATCCTTTGTCCTCTTATCTTTTTTTGAATCGGGATGCAAAGAGGTCTACATCTGGAACCCCCCCATCTTTGGCATATGGCCCAAAAGACATCGGGATGCAGAGACCATTCCCCTGGGAGTAACTGCTGGCGACTTAAATAGTCCGCCTGCCAGTTCTCTATCCCTGAAATGAAGACTGCCGATATGCATGGCACCTGCTATTCTGCCCTGACTAAGATCTGGTTCACTTCTCTTTGAGCAGCTCAGCTCCTGGTGCCTCCCTGATGATTGATATAAGCCACTGCTGTGGCATTGTGAGACTGGATCCTGACTGGGCAACCCTGTAGCCTGAGAGTCCAGGCCTTTAGGGCTAAATATACCACACGGATCTCCAGAACGTTGATGGGTAAGGTTCTCTCGTTTTTGGACCATACCCCTTGGACCGCAGACTGTTCCAGAACTGCTCCCCAACCCGACAGACTGGCGTCTGTTGTTACCACCGTCCAGGTCACCGGTAGAAAGGATTTCCCCTTCTATAGGTTTTCGGGTATTAACCACCAATTGAGGCTCTGACGCACCGCATAAGACAGGTGCATCGGAAAGTATAATGCCTGAACCTTCTTGTTCCAGGCCGAGAGGATACTGTGTTGCAACAGTCTTGAATGAAACTGAGCATAGGGAACTGCTTCGAATGAAGACACCATCTTTCCTAGCAGCCTCATACAAAGGCGGACAGAAGGACCCTTCTTGGTCCTGACTACCAGAATCAGCTCCTTTAAAGCAGTGATCTTTGCCTGAGGTAGAAATACTTTCTCTTGGCTTGTATCTATAATCAGACCCAAACACTCCAGTCTTCTTACTGGTTTTAGGAAAGATTTTTCTAGGTTGAGAATCCAACCTAGGTGTTCCAGATACTTGACTGTGGTCCTCAAGTTCCTGTTCAAAGATGCCACCGACCGGTCTATCAAGAGCAGGTCGTCTAGGTATGCTATGACAGTTATACCCTGGGCCCTTAATCTGGCCAGAGGAGGAGCCAAGATTTTTGTAAACACTCGAGGTGCAGTGGCTATCCCGAAAGGCAGAGCGACAAACTGGAAATGACGCCCTCTTATCTCGAAGCGCAGAAACTTCTGATGAGCAGGAAAAATGGGCACATGCAGATATGCATCTCTGATGTCTATTGATGCCAGAAATTCTCCTCCCTGCAGGATGGAGACAACTGACCGAATTGATTCCATGCGGAAGGACCGTATCCTTAGGAATCGATTCAGATCCCTTAGATCCAGAATGGGTCTGACATCCCCATTTGGCTTTTGGACCATAAAAAGGTTGGAATAAAAGCCCAATCCTTGATCCTTCGCGGGAACCACCCTGATGACCTCTTGCGACAAAAGTCGCTCTAACACTAGAAGGAGCGACTGCTTCTTCTCTGAAACTCTGGGGACACTTGATCTGAGGAAACGAGGAGAGGGGAATTCTTGGAACTCCAGCTTGTACCCTAAGGTTACTGTGGAGATTACCCATCTGTCCTGGAAGTCCTCCTGCCAGAGCTTTGAGAACTGTAGCAGTCTTCCCCCCAATCGAGCGAGCGGGGGCGCCCCTTCATAAAGAGGCCTTAGTGTCTTGTCTAGTAGACTTCTTCCCCCAGGACTTCTTTTGTCCCTGGGGTTGACTCTTGTTTCTTGACCCAGACGGAGGAGGCCGTCACGACTGCCTGGAGGCTGATGCCCCTGGGGCTGGGGAAAGAGTCCGTTTGAAAGACGGACGCTTACTCTTTTTCTTAACAGGTAAGAGAGTGCTTTTCCCACAAGAGATCCTTTGGATATATTTATCCAAGTCTTCTCCAAACAACCTTGCACCATGAAATGGGAACCCAGCCAGAAGCTTCTTACATGGTGCTTCAGCTGACCAATTTCTCAACCATAAGATTCTACGTGCACCAACCCAAGTGAAAGACGAGAGGTTTGGATGATAGAATCTCTGATGGCGTCAACAACAAAACATAAGGCCGCTGGAAGGTTAGCCAACCCCTGGGCCTGTTGTTCAGGTAGAACTTTGATGACCTGTTTAACATGGTCTCTTAAGTACTGAGAGACTCCAATCGCTGCTACTGCAGGTTGAGCCACTGAACCTGCTAAGGAGAAAACATCCTTTAACAGGGACTCCATTTTTTTATCCACAGGATCCCTGAGCATCTGAGCATTGTCTACAGGACAAGTCAGGTTTTTATTTACGGAGGAGATGGCGGCGTCAACAGCCGGTATTCCCCACATCTTTATAAACTTTTCTTCTGTAGGATAAAGTGTTGAAAACTTTTTCGGTGGAAAAAAACGTTTATCTGGGTGATCCCACTCAGAATAAAGGAGCTTTTCAAGTAAATTATGAATAGGAAAAGCATGTGCTGTTTGAGGAGGTTTCAGTGACCCCAAAGAAGAAGAGGGTTCTTTAACTGATTCAGATACGGCCAACTTAAATGTTGAGCGGACCAATCCAGCAAGGATCTGTGGTAAGACCTTATCCTCCTGGGAAGCCGAAGAGGGTCCCTCTCTACCTGATTCCTCCAAAGAGGAATCATTCGTCCCATCCCGATCCTCTGAAAGGGATTCTTCTCCCCTATCCCAGAGCTCCTCTGCCTGAGGGTCCTGGGAAGCAGAGGAAGGCCTAGTGCGTTTTCTTCCACTGAGTAAAGATGCGATCACGACCATTAATCTTTCCTCTAATCCATTAATGGTTGAGGAAAAAACCTCCTGTGTAATGTATACAGGGGCTGAAGTGCCAGAAGCAGGTGTAGCCCCTGACCCCAACGGCTCTCCCTGGCTAGCCGTCCCTGGCCCCTCCTCGGGGGGGAGGATGCTGCAGAAAGGGGGTCCTCAGAACATGAAGGAGATCCCCTAGAGCCTCTGGTTCTTGGGGTATTTGAACCTCTTCTACCCATAGTGCAAAGCAACAAGGTGGAGGTATCACAAAATGAACACTGACTGCTAAACGATGTAGTCCGGCAAAAAAGCCCTGCTACCAAATGCCCAGTCTAGTGTTTCCTTAGTAAATGCTGCCTAGGAGAATGCCTGTGTCCCACCTTACATGCAACCGTCAGCTCTGTGTCCCTCCAAAGACTGTGTGCACCTGTAAAGTGTGCCTCTTAAGCCATGCAGCCGGCAATGTGAGCATCTGAGGACGCTGGACGCGCTGACGCTTACCCCCCCCTCGTTTTTCAAAAACGTGTGCTTCCCGCACGAGCTGACCTTCCTGGATAAGCATGGAGGAAAGGCTGGGGGTGGGGAAGGAAGGAGAGCGGCCGGCAGTGATGGGGCCTGCACGTGGCAATAGCGGCGGCGGTGATAGTGCGGTATACTACCGCCTCACACTATTCTGGGGGGAATATCCAGAGGAGAATCCCCCATCCCATCCTAACTGGAGCTCGGCTGGAGGAGCTTGTGCAGCGTGAAACACTGAGACAGACTTCAGCATGAGAAGGTATGTGCTCTTGGCAGCCCCCCGGTGGCGACAATCGGCATAGCATGCATTTACCTTAAAGGAGAAACCTACTAGAATGAAAAAAATCTGTGGAATCTCCCTTACCTTATCCAGCTGCAGGGTTCTGTTACACAGACCCAATCTTCACCTCTCACGGTGGGCTCCGTTTGGAAAACCTTCTGAGACTGGGGCCCCCTACAGATAGGGGGATCCACAGTTCTGGGCCTGTAAAGCACCAGGCCAGAAATAAGGCTAGAAAAACCATTTTCTGAAATGCGGGCTCCAGCTCTCTAAAAAGAGGAAGCGTTACAGGTAAAACCTCGTTTCTTCAAACACGAGGCCCGGGTACCATCCAATTCAGCCTAGAAAGGACACTTTGAAATGGATTTGGTTCGCCTGGCTTGTCCCAGTATAGGATATAGGATACTCCCTTTGGAGCTCAGCACAGGGCATCTTTACACGTCCAACACCTAAGACACTGGCGTAAAAACTGAGGTATTCCTGCAAGGGGAGGGATTATATAGGGGGTTAAACTTCCTGGTTAGGGTGTGCCAATGTCCAATAACCTAGTGATACCTATATAACCCATCAGTAATTACTGCGGCTCTGTGTCCCGTGATGTATGAGAAAGAAATGTTTTTTTTTCCATTTGATCAATTTTCTTTGTCATTTCTAATCAAATCCTAAGCCAAATCGAATCTATGAAGCTTTTTTTTTTTTTTAAATGAAAAGAACACAGGAACACATGCTCTGACATAAAAAAAAACAAACAAAAAAAAAAAAAAACAAAGTAAAAAGGAATCTACAAGTACTGGTGTTAGTCTTCAAACCAATTCCTGTGCCACTGTGTGGTCCCTTGGATCTCAGTCTTTATAAGGTGCCACAACTTCTTTCTAAGTCAGTATAATGCTTGACTCTTTGCTGGTGCCATGTCCCACCCTTTACATTTTATAGCTGAATGGCAGGGCTTATTGTTTGGGTGGGGTGGGGGTGGGCTTAGTGTCATATGTGTAGAGCCTAAGGACCCTTTCACACGGGCTTGTCCGTGTACGGACTCCGCTTTGCTCAACAGGGATCGCTCCGCTGATCCCCGCTGAGCAGGCGGATGACAGGTCCATCTCTGCTCAATGTGCAGAGATGGACCTGTCAAAGCCCCGCTGTCCTCTATGGAGATCGGATGAAAATGGACCTCCTGTTCCTTTTCATCCGATCAGATTCTCCAGACTGATGGAAAATAGGGTTTCCATCCATCTGAATTTTACGGACAGGATCGGATAGCGGCGGATGTCAGCGGACATGTCACCGCTGACATCCGCCACTCCATAGAGGTGCATGGAACATCCGATCAAGTCCGCCGGATGGGAAAACGCGTGTGAAAGGGGTCTAAGACTGAAATTGAAGGGTCCTCACAAGGAACAGGAATAGATATAAAATATAGCACAATTACAATGTATTACAATTACGACTATGGAGGAATTAAGCATGCTACCATATTATTATACCCACTTTTCAATATTCATTTTGCCTGTATCAAAACAATTTGTGAATTACTTTGTAGAAAAAAATATTTGATGTCTTGCATGCAATCTCTGTCCTTGCACATAGATAGCATCCATGCGTAGGCATTGCCTACTGTCAAGGATAGCAAAACCACTGGAAGTTACAGTAGCTTGAGATCAGGAATGTTTAAACTAATAATCATGAGCAAAGACCACATTGTTGACAAGTTCAAATGTGTTGCCTCCCTGAATCAAAGCCAATATGAGGGTCAACAACCTTGCTGTTCCCGATACAGACAGCAAAAAATATCCTGACAGTGATTTTACCCTGTATATACATATACACTTCATTAAAGCGATAGTAAAATCGCACCAAAAAAGAAAAAAATGGGCCCTTGGGCAGTTTAAGCCATAATTTGCTAGTATGCAGCGTGGGGTGTCATCACCGGCTGCTGCTACAGTTAATATCTCCTAAACGGTGCATGTTTAGGAGATATTTACTGTACCTACAGGTAAGCCTTATTATAGGCTTACCTATAGGTAAAAGATAGCCCAGTGAGTTTACTACCACTTTAAAGTAGCTTATCTCTAGCGGCTAATCTACCAGTCTCAACCCCATCATCATATCTTACTTTTCATTTTTAGACACTGAACCAGTAAAGCAAAAATATTTTTTACGGAATTCTCTTCTTTCATTTTTAAGCACAATAAATTTAACATGGACTTGAAACTTCCAGGCGTGCAGGTTCTCTGTCCGTGCCAGACCCAACTGCTGTTCCCACACCCTTCCTTTCCCCCACTTCCCCTGATTGAGACACTAATGCCCTGTACACACAGTCGGATTTTCCGAAGGAAAATGTGTGATAGGACCTTGTTGTCAGAAATTCCGACTGTGTGTGGGCTCCATCACACATTTTCCGACACACAAAGTTTGAGAGCTTGCTATAAAATTTTCCGACAACAAAATCCGTTGTCGGAAATTCTGATCGTGTGTACACAAATCCGACGCACAAAGTGCCACGCATGCTCAGAATAAATTAAGAGACGAAAGCTTTTGGCTACTGCCCCGTTTATAGTCCCAACGTACGTGTTTTACGTCACCGCATTTACGATCGTTTACGAACTTGTATGCAAGACAAGTTTGAGCCAACGTTAGTCGAAAAAAAAAATCCATGGATTTTGTTGTCGAAATGTCCGATCGTGTGTACAGGGCCTAATTGTTTCAGAGAACATCTCCCAGCACTCCCCTGCAATGAATTATATGGCACGGCTAAAACGGTCAAGGAAAGCACACACGAAAAAGAGCCGGCAGCAGTGGGATTACTACGAAGTTTCACCAGTGTCTGCTGGTGCCACTGCCGCCACATCCAAAATTACCAAGATTGAGGCATGCTCAATCTTCAGTTCAAAAAAGGCCTTTTTGGGGACACCAGGCTCCTTGTATTAGGGAAATAAGACGCTGTAACAAAAAATATTTTTAAATAGACAAACAATCTGGTGTCAAGTTCCCCTTATAAAAGGAAGAATGTAAAAATGTGAAAGTCAGACATTTTAAGGTACACACTGCAATAGTAAATTATAGTACTCATCGTGGAAAATAAACTATACCTTTCCTTTTAGATGATTATTTTCTCTGTCTCATTCATTTGAGTTTTTCTCCTTTATTATGCAGAGTCATGTGAATAACTATTTACAACCAATGGAAATTGTTGACCTTTTTAACATATATGAATAGGCAAACATTCGATCTTGTTTTAGTGCCTACAGATGAAGGTAGCATAATTGACCAAATACAATTAAAATAGTGTACTCATTTTCATGATCTCAATTAAAAAAAATGCAGATTTGCCATATGGGAAAAAGTACACACCTACATTTACCACTTCTTCAAACTGGAACCTGCTATTCCAGATTAGGCACCAATGATTAGAACCTACTTAGGGAGCATACAGATGTCTTATGTAGGCCTCAGACTGCTAGGGTCTCTTTGCTATCGACGTGTGATGTCAACATGTCAAGATCATAGAGTTCTCTAAGGCCCTCAGAAAGAAGGTTATGGATGCCATGAGTTTGGCCAGGGATTTAAAAAGATCACCAAATAATTTTAAATCAATTATTCCACTGTGAGCAAAATAACCTAAACATGGTGTAGATATCAAATGACTGCTAATTTGTCCAGGAATGGTTGACCCATCAAATTCAACCATTTAAAGCTAAAAGAAGTCTCCAAGAACCCCAACATTTTATCACGTGGCATTTAGGCAACTCCTGCATCAGTTAGGGTCAAAGTGCATTCAACTAAAATTAAAAAGAGTTTGCACCTCAATGACAGGCATGTAAAGAAAAGCCCAGGTATCCAAAAAAAACACATTAGAACAAGATTCAAGTTTGCCACTGAACACATAGACAATGGCCAGGCCTTCTGGGACAACGTGCCAAATCAATCAAAGATAGGAACTATCTTGCCACAATAACAGTAGACGTGTGCCACAAGCTGAAGACAGTATTTCAGAAAAACATCAGAACAACTGTGAAGCATGGTGGTGAAAATGTTATGGTTTGGAGTTTCTTTGGTTCTTCAGGGCCTAGGCAACTTGCACTCATTGAGTGTGTGATATGTTCTGTATCATTTAAAAGTGTATGTAATAAGAATGTGATGCCACCTGTTAAAAAGTTGAAGGTGAACCTGAAAGGAGTCTTTCAATATAATAATGATCAGAAGCACTCTAGCGAATCCACAGAGAAATGGCTCAAATTAAATTTTTAAAATTGGTAGTTCATGCACAGAAACCCACAGATGTCTTAAAACTGAAGAACTTTTTTTTACCGTATATAAAAAAATAAATACATTCCTGCTAGTAGTAATATCTGCTACAGGGGGTCAATATCATCTTAAATCAAGAATGTACTTACATTTTCCATAGTACACACTTTAAATTTTTTTATTGAATAAATGTTTGAAAAGGCACATACCTAGCTGTAGCTGAAAGTAGAATATGCAGTTTACTGTCTATATTTACTGGACAAATCTGTGGCACATTATATGGTAAATTAATTTATAAACCAATATGTCATGTCTCATGAAGGAGTGTACAACATTATACAGGGAACAAAGGACTAATAAGCCTTAATTCAATTCCTCTCATTGACAAAATTGACACACATGAGCCAAAGCCTGGCCTGACAATGTAACAAGTGACAAATAAATAAAATGACTGTGATGGGCTATGATTAATCTTAGCCATGGATAAGGCATCTGAAAATAATTACACCAAGAGACGCTTTCTTCCAATTAAAATCTCTGACAGATGTTACTATATAGCCTGATGCTAAATGACAATCAATCATTTTATTAGCAATTTCAGTGTGACATAATGTTGATCTCTCTCTCGTTTACACATAATTTAAGGAACATGCTAAAAATGAAAGTTTCCAATATAAACAATTGGAAGTCTTATGAATGGCAATGAAAAATGATTCTGAAAAATAAACCAGTCACGTCTTTAAAGCATTAACATTAATTCAAGGATGCAGTAGTCTAATGCCATGTTCTGAAGAATAATATTATATTAGCCAAACAAAACCTATTAAAGGGAACCTGTACTGAAGAAGTATAGAAGCTTCCATTGCTAAACGCATGTTTAAAAAATACTAATTTCCTGGTTTTCATAGTTAATACTAATATCTGGGGCCTCTAGACCCGATGCTGCAAATGCTTCCTTGATGGATGGTCAAACCTAGCCATCTACCAAGAATGCCCTTAGTGGCTTTTAGACCTTTATGGCCTCCAGAAAATAGGACAAACAAGGCATCGGCCCTCCTGAAATGCCCTGAAATTTCCAAAGTACTGGATCACACACACCTTCTCACATCTGGGGCCCAAAGACTGTGGTTCTTTAAAGTACTCCTGATGAAGGATCCTTTCTGATTTCAGAACCCACTTTCTGCTTAAGAAGTCTACTAGCTGATTCAAACTCCCCTTTAGGTGGACCACTGTTAGGGAGGCTAGATTTCTTTCTGACCATTTCAGAATTTGCCCTCTCAAGGCTAGGAGAGTACTGCTTCTGGTCCCCCCCTGCTCTGATATGTAGGTATACGGCTGAAGCATTGTCCAAGAGAATCTGGATGTGGTGACCCTGGAGAGACCTCTAAAAAAAAGAGGAGGGCCAGGACTACTGATTTTAATTCTATCCAAGTGGATGTCCTCCTGTTTTGACCACGAACCCTGGGCTATTTGACCTTCCAGATGGGCCCCCCAACCCAAGGCACTTGCGTCTTTCATCAGACTTTTAACTGGTGTTATGAACCACAGCAAACCCTTGGTAAGGTTGGCCTGATCTCTCCTTCACCATGGTGTTCTCCAGTGACTGTCGATGATCCCACTTCAGCAGTATGAACTGCGGAAGTGGGCGAGAGTGCAGACGAGTCCACTGAGCTGCTGGCATAGAAGTTATGCGCAGGCCCAGTGCCGAAATGGTTGACCTCACCAACACTAACTGATTGGACTGAATAGGTTTAAAAGCCATTTGTATTTTCTCTATTTTTTCTACTGTGAGAAGGATATTTTCCTGCACCAAGCGTATTGTGTACCCCAAAAATCTGACCACTTAAAGAGGAACTGCAGTCTGCTAACATAATTTGAAATAAAAACACATTTGCCATTCTGAAGCTTCCCTCCAACCACTTTGCATATGATTTTATATATACTGTGATTCTGTACTTGCCAAATATGCTTCAGAAATCTCCCTCCACTAAGTCTGGCTGCAATAATTTTAAATGTGGGCAGCTGAAGCTGCTGTCTGTTCACTTCCTCGATTTACACAGAGGCACACCTCCAGCTCTGCAGTTCTCATTGCCCCTCTTATGACTCATCCCCCCTCCCTTCCTGACAAACTCTCACGAGAGTGAGAGAGAGCCGTGTGTGATGTCATAACCCTAGGCTTTTTACCAGACAAGAAACAGGAAGTGGACTGTATAAGGTATTTACTGGCAGAAAAAAAATGTTTTACTACCCAAAGTTAAAACAACAAGGGCAGAATATTTATTAGATGGAAAGTTGAAAAAAATTACCGAAGTTCCACTTTAAGCAGGGACCAGATTTTTGCATGTTCAGCAGCAAACCTAAATTCTCAAGATGAGCCTGAGTCATCTGTAAATCAGCCACCAACTGTTCCCTGGCACTGACAAACTGCAGAAGATCATCCAAATCATAATCCCTTTCAATCTCAGAAGACCTAGGGCTCCTGCCATCACTTTTGTGAAGATTCTTGGGGCAGGGGACAACCCAGAAGGGTGAGCTTTGAATTGAAGGTGAGAAATACTGTCACTCTGACCACTAGGCAAAGATGTCTATGCAAACTCTGGTATATGGAAATGTGAAAATATAGATCCCTCAGATCAACTAACACCATGAAGCAGCATGAGGTAAGTAAATTCCTCACTGAAAAAATTGTGTCCATCTGAAAATGTTTGTAACAAACGGATTTGTTCAAAATCTTCAGGTTTAGAATTAAACAAAACTTCCCAGATGTTTTTTTTTTTCACTACAAACACATGGGGATATAATCCTTGCTCCTCCTGGTACCAGAAAACAATTCCCTGCTGCATCAACTCTTCCAGAAGAGATATTATAGCTAGGGATTTTTCCCAGTTCCCTGAAAGCTAAAGTTACAATAATTCTCCTTGGAGGAACTTCTGAAAACTCTATAACCTGTAGCCCTGAGCAATGACATTCTAAACCAGTGGTTCTCAACTCCTGTCCTCAGGACCCACTAACAGGCCAGATTTTAAGTATTACCTTGTGGAGACGCAGACTAGAATACTGCAATCACTGAGCAGCAAATGATATCACATGTGATGTATTTCGGTTATCTTGCAAATCTGGCCTGTTAGTGGGTCCTGAGGACAGGAGTTGAGAACCACTGTTCTAAACCTTCTAAAAGGTGCTGGATGTCATACAAAGGAAGGCCTGAAGACTCCCTCCCACTGGTAGTCACTGGATTCTGTTCAGGATGCCTCAACAAAATTCCTTCCTTCCCTTTCCCTTTCTGGGGATTCCAGGATTTTTTCTAAGCAGAATCCTTGGTATATTGGGACTGACTAAAAGAACAAAAACTATGTTTTCCCACAGGCCCCTTCATTTTCTTCACCGGGAGTGTCTTTTTCTTATCTGCAGTTCTATCCAAAAGCCCGGCCCGAACAAGAGGTCTGTTGAAAAAGGGATACTGCAAAGTTTGACCTTTGATGCTGAGTTCCCGAACCACGTTTTGATCAAAAAAGCTTGCCCTGCTGAATTAACCAGAGCAGAATACTTGACGGACATCCTTATAGACTCAGATGAGGTGTCTGCCATGTAACTCCCACCTTTTAACAGCATGGGAAAGATCTCCAACAACTCCCAATGTGAGGTGCCTGCCTCAATGAGGTCTTTTGATTGACAAAGCCAAAAATCCAGATTTCTGGCTACTACTGTTGAGTTTATTGCTGGATTCAAATCTGACAAAGTAGAATCCCAAGCCTTTTTGAAAAGGGAATTGGCTCTTTGTCCATAGCATTCTTTAGTACCCCCATGTCCTGAAATGCTAATTTAATATTTCCTGAAACATGGGAAAAAAATGCATCTGACTTAGTTGTTTTTTTTCCAGACCATTTAATTAATTCTCCTCAAAAGGGAATATTCTTCTAAGAGATTTTGAAATGAACGGTCCTCTTTTTCATAGCTTTCCAGTCTTTTTTAACCCCCTTCAGAAAAAACATTATGTACCGGGAAGACGTGACCATTCACCTCATCCAGTTCCTGGTACATGCGATCATACAAGGATAGTTACACTTTTTCTTCCTGTTACTCCAGAGTAGTGTAGACAGCTTTCACTAAATTGTCAGTCTCATAATTATTTATATCTAGAGCGGTGGTTGGCAACCCGTTGATCGTGATCATGGCCAGGTAAGAGGTATAACACATCTCTTCCATGCCAACCCCCAGAACTTGGAGAGCAGCGGTCAGCATTTACTTGAACTGATCTGTCTTTTCCTTCTGCAGCTTCTCCTTCTCTCCCTCCCGCCGGAATTCAGCTGCTGCAGGAGGAAAATACAGGGGATCAGTTCCTGTAAATGTTAACCCCTTCTGTCCAGGTTTCTCTCCTTCTGCTGCCCGGACCCCCCTATTTCGCTAATCTCCTTTCTTTGTCTCAAAAGTGAGACATCAGTGTTCTGTTTAGGCCACCAATATTTCACCAAAACCCCCTAACAGGGCTGGCAAAAATAATATTTTATATTATAAATATTAAAATTGTAAAAAAATAATAATAAAAAACAAAAGAAAAAACAAACTTATGTTGCCACAAGCCCAGTGATATATATCTATATATATATATAGATATATATATCTATATATATATATATATAGATATATATATATAGATATATCTACAGTGGGGACGGAAAGTATTCAGACCCCCTTAAATTTTCCACTCTTTGTTATATTGCAGCCATTTGCTAAAATCATTTAAGTTCATTTTTTTTCCTCATTAATGTACACACAGCACCCCATATTGACAGAAAAACACAGAATTGTTGACATTTTTGCAGATTTATTAAAAAAGAAAAACTGAAATATCACGTGGTCCTAAGTATTTAGACCCTTTGCTGTGACACTCATATATTTAACTCAGGTGCTGTCCATTTCTTCTGATCATCCTTGAGATGGTTCTACACCTTCATTTGAGTCCAGCTGTGTTTGATTATACTGATTGGACTTGATTAGGAAAGCCACACACCTGTCTATATAAGACCTTACAGCTCACAGTGCATGTCAGAGCAAATGAGAATCATGAGGTCAAAGGAACTGCCTGAAGAGCTCAGAGACAGAATTGTGGCAAGGCACAGATCTGGCCAAGGTTACAAAAAAAATTCTGCTGCACTTAAGGTTTCTAAGAGCACAGTGGCCTCCATAATCCTTAAATGGAAGATGTTTGGGACAACCAGAACCCTTCCTAGAGCTGGCCGTCCGGCCAAACTGAGCTATCAGGGGAGAAGAGCCTTGGTGAGAGAGGTAAAGAAGAACCAAAAGATCACTATGGCTGAGCTCCAGAGATGCAGTCGGGAGATGGGAGAAAGTTGTAGAAAGTCAACCATCACTGCAGCCCTCCACCAGTCGGGGCTTTATGGCAGAGTGGCCTGACGGAAGCCTCTCCTCAGTGCAAGTCACATGAAAGCCCGCATGGAGTTTACTAAAAAACACCTGAAGGACTCCAAGATGGTGAGAAATAAGATTCTTTTGTCTGATGAGACTAAGTTAGAACTTTTTGGCCTTAATTCTAAGTGGTGTGTGCGGAGAAAACCAGGCACTGCTCATCACCTGTCCAATACAGGCCCAACAGTGAAGCATGGTGGTGGCAGCATCATGCTGTGGGGGTGTTTTGCAGCTGCAGGGACAGGATGACTGGTTGCAATCGAGGGAAAGATGAATTCGGGCAAGTACAGGGATATTCTGGACAAAAACCTTTTGCAGAGTGCTCAGGACCTCAGACTGGGCCGAAGGTTTACCTTCCAACAAGACAATGACCCTAAGCACACAGCTAAAATAACGAAGGAGTGTCTTCACAACAACTCCGTGACTGTTTTTGAATGGCCCAGCCAGAGCCCTGACTTAAATCCAAATGAGCATCTCTGGAAAGACCGAAAAATTGCTGTCCACCAACGTTTACCATCCAACCTGACAGAACTGGAGAGGATCTGCAAGGAGGAATGGCTGAGGATCCCCAAATCCAAGTGTGAAAAACTTGTTGCATCTTTCCCAAAAAGACTCATGGCTGTATTAGATCAAAAGGGTGCTTTTACTAAATACTGAGCAAAGGGTCTGAATACTTAGGACCATGTGATATTTCAGTTTTTCTTTTTTAATAAATCTGCAAAAATGTCAACAATTCTGTGTTTTTCTGTCAATATGGGGTGCTGTGTGTACATTAACCACTTCAGCCCTGGAAGGATTTACCCCCTTCCTGACCAGAGCACTTTTTGCAATTTGGCACTGCGTCGATTTAACTGCTAATTGTGCGGTCATGCAATGCTGTACCCAAACTAAATTTGCATCCTTTTCTTCCCACAAATAGAGCTTTCTTTTGATGGTATTTGATCACCTCTGCCGTTTTTATTTTTTGCGCTATACACGGAAAACTACCGAAAATTTTGAAAAAAAATGATATTTTCTACTTTTTGTTCTAAAAAAAAATCCAATAAACTCAATTTTAGTCATACATTTAGGCCAAAATGTATTCGGCCATATGTCTTTAGTAAAAAAAATGTCAATAAGTGTATATTTATTGGTTTGCGCAAAAGTTATAGCGCCTACAAACTAGGGTACATTTTCTGGAATTTACACAGCCTTTAATTTATGACTGCCTATGTCGTTTCTTGAGGTGCTAAAATGGCAGGGCAGTACAAAACCCCCACAAATTACCCCATTTTGGAAAGTAGACACCCCAAGGAAATTGCTGAGAGGCATGTTGAGCCCATTGAATATTCATTTTTTTTGTCCCAAGTGATTGAATAATGACAAAAAAAAAAAAAAATTACAAAAAGTTGTCACTAAATGATATATTGCTCACACAGGCCATGGGCATATGTGGAATTACACCCCAAAATACATTTAGCTGCTTCTCCTGAGTATGGGGATACCACATGTGTGGGACTTTTTGGGAGCCTAGCCGCGTACGGGGCCCCGAAAACCAATCACTGCCTTCAGGATTTCTAAGGGCGTAAATTTTTGATTTTACTCCTCACTACCTATCACAGTTTTGAAGGCCATAAAATGCCCAGATGGCATAACCCCCCCCCAAATGACGCCATTTTGGAAAGTAGACACCCCAAGCTATTTGCTTTGAGGCATGTTGAGTCCATGGAATATTTCATATTTTGACACAAGTTGCGGGAAAGTGACAATTTATTTATTTATTTTTTTTTTTTTTGCACAAAGTTGTCACTAAATGATATATTGCTCACACAGGCCATGGGCATATGTGGAATTGCACCCCAAAATACATTTAGCTGCTTCTCCTGAGTATGGGGATACCACGTGTGGGACTTTTTAGGAGCCTAGCCGCGTATGGGGCCCCAAAAACCAATCACCGCCTTCAGGATTTCTAAGGGTGTAAATTTTTGATTTCACTCTTCACTGCCTATCACAGTTTCGGAGGCCATGGAATGCCCAGGTGGCACAAACCCCCCCCAAATGACCCCATTTTGGAAAGTAGACACCCCAAGCTATTTGCTGAGAGGCATGGTGAGTATTTTGCAGCTCTCATTTGTTTTTGAAAATGAAGAAAGACAAGAAAAAAAATTTTTTTTTTCTTTTTTCAATTTTCAAAACTTTGTGACAAAAAGTGAGGTCTGCAAAATACTCACTATACCTCTCAGCAAATAGCTTGGGCTGTCTACTTTCCAAAATGGGGTCATTTGGGGGGGGGGGGGGGTTGCCACCTGGGCATTCCATGGCCTCCGAAACTGTGATAGGCAGTGAAGAGTGAAATCAAAAATTTACGCCCTTAGAAAGCCTGAAGGCGGTGCTTCGTTTTCGGGGTCCCGTGCGCGGCTAGGCTCCCAAAAAGTCCCACACATGTGGTATCCCCATACTCAGGAGAAGCAACAGAATGTATTTTGGGGTGTAATTTCACATATTCCATGGCATGTTTGAGCAATATATCATTTAGTGACAACTTTGTGCAAAAAAAAGCGGGTGTCACGCCTATATCCGCGCTTGCTGCAGACACAACATTTTTTTTGGGGGGGTTCGCTGGGTAGGGGTACTCGGGAGGACATAAAGAAAATGCCTCTCATGCAGCCGACTGCATTTGGTTGGGGATGTGAATGGGGGAAGTACAGGCGCTGCAGAAGCGGTGGGTTCCCAATTAGGATTGGCGAATGCAGCAGGAAGGGCATTATGGGCACGACGGGCCTGTGTTTGTCTTTTTGGTGGCAGCGGGACACTACTTGTGCTTGCCACCTCACCAGCTTGAACTGCACTTATGGGACTCGCCACGTCACCAAGTGTTACTGCAGTGCTGGTTTGACTATGACCGGGGTGTACTAGGCCACTGGTGCTTGCCAATTCACCAAAACGCTACTAAAAAAACTGTTAGCGATCGCAGGGATCAGGCCTGACTCTGCGAACGCTGCAGTTATGCATTTAGTGTTTTGTAAGTGACAGTGATCGATCGATACTGCACTTGGGTGGGCTGGGCTGGGCCGGGCGGAGGGGCAAAACGCAGGTGCTAGCAGGTATCTGGGCTGATCCCGCTAACACTGCGTTTTTGGGAACCCTAAACTGCTGGGGACACTAGTATAGATCTGATCGGATCAGATATTGATCCGATCAGATACTATACCACTAAGGGAGGCGTATGCTGCGTGCGTGGGTGTTAGCGGTACTGGCGCTAATCTGACGCTGCCTGGGGCGACGCATATCACCGCTGGGCGATCAGGGGCTAAACCTTTATTCGGTAATAAACGGCGGGTGCCCTGACACTATAAAAAATAAACGAACTAACCAGCGTCAACTGTAACGGTTATACGGTGATCAGTGGTGTAAGGGTTAACTAGGGGGCAATCAAGGGGTTAAAACATTTATTAGGTAGTATATGGGGGTCCCTGTCGCTATAAAACGTTGACGGCGAACCTAAATATTTACGTCCCTAACTAGCGTCACCAGCGACACTAATACAGCGATCAGAAAAATGATCGCTTAGTGACACTGGCGACAGGGGGTGATCAAGGGGTTAAAACTTTGTTAGGGGGGGTTAGGGGGGTACCCTAGACCTACAGGGGGCTAACACTAACTGACCTACCACTTCTAACTGTCACAAACTGACACCATGCAGTAATCAGAAAAAAAAAAAAAAACACTGCTTGGTGTCAATGTGACGGGGGGGGGAGGGGTGATTGGGGGGTGATCGGGGGGGGGGATCGGGGGTGTTATGTGTGCCTGACATGTTCTACTGTGTGTGTGTGTTCACTCACTATGAAGTCTTCTCTCCTCGGTGCCGGAACGGAAACTGCCGAGCCGAGGAGAGACGACATCACATCCTCTGCCTGTGTGTACTATACACAGGCAGGGGATGTTTCTCATTGGCTGGGAGCGATCGCGAGGGGGGGGCCACGATCGGATGGCCTCCCCCTCCCCTCCCCTCTCAACGCTCCCAGACCGAAGCCGATCGCCGCTGGCACCGGGGGGGGGGGGGGGTCCGATCGGACCCCCCGCCCGCGGGAAGGCAATCACGTACCAGGTACGTGATTTTGCCTGCCCGTGCCATTTTGTTCACGTATATATGCGTGAGGCGGTCGGCAAGTGGTTAATGAGGAAAAAAATTAACTTAAATGATTTTAGCAAATGGCTGCAATATAACAAAGAGTGAAAAATTTAGGGGGGTCTGAATACTTTCCGTCCCCACTGTATATAGATATATAGATATATATATATAGATATATAGATATATATATTACACATACACATATACATTTTATTTATATTATATCATAATAAATATACAATTTAAAAGATTAAGAAATTACCTCGGCTAAGTTGATGAGAAGCGGCTCAAAAGGTATTGTTTCTGGAGGTCGCTCCCACTGTAGCTTGTGCTTCACAGAGCCATGGACCAGCCTGAGCAGTAGAAAGTACTCATGTGATTAGGACTATTCTGTACATAATACATTTCCAACTCTCCATACACAAATGAAACACACATACAGCATTTCCCTTCTCAATACATTTTTCTCACATTTTGAATGGTTGAAAAGGGAGAACATCTTACATTTTAGCTAAGCTTTGTAAATCATACAATCAGACCGTGTGAGCCAGCATTATGATGTTAAAACTGTATCTAAACCCCCAAATTAGGGTTGCCACCTTTTCTTCAAGCCAAACCGGAACACTTCAGCGGGGCTTGGCATTTTTTTTGTAGCATACACAATGAGATTGTAAAATACCTGGGACACCTCTGTGTGCCCTAGGGGAGTAGTAATGCGGCACGCGCAGCGGTGAACAGAGGGTGTAGCCAATTGCATATAGTGCAGGTGTGTAATGTACAATATAGTGTATATAGTGCAGGCGTGTGTAATGTGCAATATAGTGTGTATATAGTGCAGGAGTGTGTAATGTACAATATAGTGTATATAGTGCAGGAGTGTGTAATGTACAATATAGTGTATATACAGCAGGGGTGTGTAATGTACAATATAGTGTATATAGAGCAGGCGTGTGTAATGTGCAATATAGTGTGTATATAGTGCAGGAGTGTGTAATGTACAATAAAGTGTATATACAGCAGGGGTGTGTAATGTACAATATAGTGTATATAGTGCAGGAGTGTGTAATGTACAATATAGTGTATATAGAGCAGGCGTGTGTAATGTGCAATATAGTGTGTATATAGTGCAGGAGTGTGTAATGTACAATATAGTGTATATAGTGCAGGAGTGTGTAATGTACAATATAGTGTATATAGTGCAGAGTGTGTAATGTACAATATAGTGTATATAGAGCAGGCGTGTGTAATGTGCCATATAGTGTGTATATAGTGCAGGAGTGTGTAATGTACAATATAGTGTATATAGTGCAGGCGTGTGTAATGTACAATATAGTGTATATAGTGCAGGCGTGTGTAATGTACAATATAGTGTATATGTATTGTGTAATGTTTGGTGGGGAGCCTCCCAGTGTAATTTTGGGGGGTGGGGGGAGGTCTCCTGGTGTAGTATGGGGGGACAGGGGAGAGGAGGAGGGGGGCTGACAGAGGGGAACTGACAAAGGAGGGGGCTGACAGAGAGGAAGGGGGCTGACAGAGAGGAAGAGGGGGCTGACAGGGGCTAACAGAGAGAAGAGGGGGCTGACAGAGAGGAAGGAGGGCTGACAGAGGAGAGAGGGGCTGACAGAGAGGAAGAGGGGGGCTGACAGAGAAGAAGAGGGAGGCTGACAGAGAGGAAGAGGGGGGCTGACAGAGAGGAAGGGGGGCTAACAGGGGCTAACAGAGAGGAAGAGGGGGCTGACAGAGAGGAAGAGGGGGCTGACAGAGAGGAAGAGGGGGCTGACAGAGAGGAAGAGGGGGCTGACAGAGAGGAAGGGGGGCTAACAGGGGCTAACAGAGAGGAAGAGGGGGCTGACAGAGAGGAAGAGGGGGCTGACAGGGGCTAACAGAGAGAAGAGGGGGCTGACAGAGAGGAAGGGGGGCTGACAGAGGAGAGAGGGGCTGACAGAGAGGAAGAGGGGGGCTGACAGAGAGGAAGAGGGGGGCTGACAGAGAGGAAGAGGGGGGCTGACAGAGAGGAAGAGGGGGCTGACAGAGAGGAAGGGGGGCTAACAGGGGCTAACAGAGAGAAGAGGGGGCTGACAGAGAGGAAGGGGGCTGACAGAGGAGAGAGGGGCTGACAGAGAGAAGAGGGGGCTAACAGAGAGGAGAGGGGGGCTAACAGAGGAGAGGGGGGGCTAACAGAGGACAGGGGGGCTGACAGAGAGGAGAGGGGGGCTGACAGAGAGGAGAGGGGGGCTGACAGAGAGGGGGGGCTGACAGAGAGGGGGGGCTTACAGAGAGGAGGGGGGCTGACAGAGAGGAAGAGGGGGCTGACAGAGAGGAAGAGGGGCTAACAGGGGCTAACAGAGAGAAGAGGGGGCTGACAGAGAGGAAGGGGGGCTAACAGGGGCTGACAGAGAGGAAGAGGGGGCTGACAGAGAGGAAGAGGGGGCTGACAAAGAGGAAGAGGGGGCTGACAAAGAGGAAGAGGGGACTGACAGAGAGGAAGAGGGGACTGACAGAGAGGAAGAGGGGACTGACAGAGAGGAAGAGGGGGCTGACAGAGAGGAAGAGGGGGCTGACAGAGAGGAAGGGGGGCTAACAGAGAGGAAGAGGGGGCTGACAGAGAGGAAGAGGGGGCTGACAGAGAGGAAGAGGGGACTGACAGAGAGGAAGAGGGGACTGACAGAGAGGAAGAGGGGACTGACAGAGAGGAAGAGGGGGCTGACAGAGAGGAAGGGGGGCTAACAGGGGCTGACAGAGAGGAAGAGGGGGCTGACAGAGAGGAAGAGGGGGCTGACAGAGAGGAAGAGGGGCTAACAGGGGCTAACAGAGAGAAGAGGGGGCTGACAGAGAGGAAGAGGGGCTGACAGAGAGGAAGAGGGGGCTGACAGAGAGGAAGAGGGGCTAACAGGGGCTAACAGAGAGAAGAGGGGGCTGACAGAGAGGAATGGGGGCTGACAGAGAGAAGAGGGGGCTGACAGAGAGGAGAGGGGGCTGACAGAGAGGAGAGGGGGCTAACAGAGAGAAGAGGGGGCTAATAGAGGAGAGAGGGGCTGACAGAGAGAAAGAAGGGGCTGACAGGGGCTAACAGAGAGGAAAGGGGGCTGACAGAGAGGAGGGGGCTAACAGAGGAGAGGGGGCTGACAGAGAGGAGGGGGGGCAGGGAGGAGGAGGGAAGCTGACAGAGAGGAGGGGGGGGCTGACAGGGAGGAGGGGGGGCTGACAGAGAGGAGAGGGGAGGCTGACAGAGAGGAGGGGGGCTGACAGGGAGGAGGGGGGCTAACAGAGAGGAGAGGGGGGCTGACAGAGAGGAGGGGGGGCTGCCGCTGCAATCATACCTTTGGTTTCCAGCATCCCGCTGTGCTGACAAGGTCTCGGGCTCCCCTGTCACCTCTCGTCTCCCACGGTCCCCAGCTGTGGTGGAGCAGGAAGAGGGCGAGGCCGAGGCTCCATGAGATGAGGACCGTGAGGTCGGTCGGAGCTCGCGGCTGCTCGCCTCTTACACAGACAGGCTACACCGGTGGTCTGTGATATGGAGCGCCGCACAGCCGCCCCGGCCACATAATAAATACAGAGCTATGAGGCGGAGGACGGGACACAGACAGAGGGACTGGATATTAGTTGTGCCCGGGTTTCCAGGGGACAGAAACCCAGGCACAAGTTGCCAAACCTGGAAGAGGGGCTAACAGGGGCTAACAGAGAGAAGAGGGGGCTGACAGAGAGGAAGAGGGGCTGACAGAGAGGAAGAGGGGGCTGACAGAGAGGAAGAGGGGGCTGACAGAGAGGAAGAGGGGGCTGACAGAGAGGAAGGGGGGCTAACAGGGGCTGACAGAGAGGAAGAGGGGGCTGACAGAGAGGAAGAGGGGGCTGACAGACAGGAAGAGGGGACTGACAGAGAGGAAGAGGGGACTGACAGAGAGGAAGAGGGGCTGACAGAGAGGAAGGGGGGCTAACAGGGGCTGACAGAGAGGAAGAGGGGGCTGACAGAGAGGAAGAGGGGGCTGACAGAGAGGAAGAGGGGGCTGACAGAGAGGAAGAGGGGCTAACAGGGGCTAACAGAGAGAAGAGGGGGCTGACAGAGAGGAAGAGGGGCTGACAGAGAGGAAGAGGGGCTGACAGAGAGGAAGAGGGGGCTGACAGAGAGGAAGAGGGGGCTGACAGAGAGGAAGAGGGGGCTGACAGAGAGGAAGAGGGGCTAACAGGGGCTAACAGAGAGAAGAGGGGGCTGACAGAGAGGAATGGGGGCTGACAGAGAGAAGAGGGGGCTGACAGAGAGGAGAGGGGGCTAACAGAGAGGAAGGTTTTGTAGCAAAGCAATATAAGTGTTATTAGAAGAGGGGAGGGACCTCTGTGTCCCGTGATGTACCTAAACAAAAAAAGAAGGATTTTACAGGTAAGCTGTTATAAAAATCCTATTTTCTTTCTCGTACATCACGGGACACAGAGCCTCAGTAATTACTGATGGGATGTCCCAGAGCAATGCTATCTGAGGGGAGGGGGACAACAACAAACTAGGGTGTAATCAGACCTGAGGACCTCGTACCGCTGCCTGCAGCACACTATGCCCAAAGACGATATCCTCATGCCTTCTTACATCCACCTGATAAAATCTGGTGAATGTATGGTCTGAAGATCAGGTTGCGGCCTTACAGATTTGAGCCATAATAGCCATAATAGCCCTTGTGGAGTGCGCCTTGATTTGAAAAGGCAGAATTTTCTGTTTCAAACCATAAGCTTGAACAATAACTTGACAAATCCATTTCAAAATGGTAGATTTTGGACGCTGCCTGTCCTCTATTAGGACCTTTTGGCAATACAAACAAAACATCTGTTTTGCGAATTTGAGCAGTCGCTTCCAGATAGGCTTTGACTGCTCTCACTACATCCAAAGAATGTAGTGACCTTTCTTCCGTAGAACAGGGATCTGGAAAAAAGGAAGGCAGAACAATATCTTGGTTTAGATGAAAACCTGAAACCACCTTCGGTAGAAAGTTAGGATGAGGGCGCAATACCACTCTATCCTTGTGCATGATTAAATAAGGCTCTTTACAGGAAAGAGCTGCTAATTCTGATACTCTTCTAGCAGAAGTAATGGCTACCAGAAAAATTAACCTCCTTGTCAACAGGACCAAGGGAATTTGACGTATTGGTTCAAAAGGCTGTTTCTGTAAAACTGACAGAACCAAATTCAAGTCCTAGGGGTTTAGGGGCGCCTTAACCGGAGGATTAAGGCACGTTACCCCCTGTATAAAGCTTCGGACCAAAGGATGCGAAGCAAGCAGCCATTGAACAATACTGACAAAGCCGAGACCCGGCCCTTGATGGTACTCAAGGCCAGCTTCATTTCTAACCCCATTTGCAGAAAGTCAAGAATTCTACCTATTACATATTTTCTGGAGATGCCAACCCCTGGATTCACACCAGGAGACATAAGCTTTCCAGATTCTATGATAAATCATTCTGGAAGCTGGCTTCCTTGCATTAATCAAGGTAGAAATCACAGGGCCTGAAAGCCCACGACTCTTCAGAGTGTGGGTTTCAATAGCCAAACCGTCAAATTTAGCGTTTGTAAGGCATGATGGAACACTGGACCTTGGGATAACAGGTCTGGACGTGACCTGTCATTTTTACTATTTCTGCATACCAAGCTCTTCTGGGCCACGCTGGGGCCACCAGAAGTACCAACTTCTTTTCCTGCCTGATCCTGCAAAGAAGTCGTGGTAGTAGCAGAATGCATGAATCAGTAAGAACCGATGCCACGGAGTCACCAACGCATCTGTCCCGCATGCAAGAGGATCCCTTGTTCTTGACACAAAATTGTCGATCTTGTTGTTTAACCTGGACGCAAAGAGATCTACATCCGGAACCCCAAATCTTTGGCATATGGCCAAGAAGATGTCGGGGTGAAGAGACCATTCCCCTGGGACTAACTGCCGGCGACTCAAGTAGTCCGCCTACCAGTTCTCTATCCCCAGAATGAAGATTGCAGATATGCATGGCACATGCTTTTCTGCCCAGATTAAGATCTGGTTTGCTTCTCCCTGAGCTGCACGACTCCTGGTGCCTCCTTGGTGATTGATATAAGCCACTGCTGTGGGATTGTCGGACTGGATCCTGACAGGGCAACCCTGTAACCTGAGTGTCCAGGCCTTTAGGGCTAGATACGCCGCATGGATCTCCAGAATGTTGATGGGTAAGGTCCTCTTGGTCTTGGACCATCTCCCTTGGACAGTCGACTGTTCCAGAACTGCTCCCCAACCTGAAAGACTGGCATCCGTTGTTACCACTGTCCAGGTATCTGGTAAAAAGGATTTTCCTTTTTGCAGATTTTCGGGTATAAACCACCAACTGAGGCTCTGACGCACTGTAGGAGACAGACGCATCGGAAAATCTAACACCTGAACCTTCTTGTTCCAGGCAGACAGGATACTGTGTTGCAGCAGTCTCGAATGAAACTGAGCATAGGGAACGGCTTCGAATGAAGCCACCATCTTTCCCAGCAACCTCATACAAAGGCGAATAGAGGGACCCTTCTTTGCCCTGACTACCTGAATCAGTTCTTTTATGGCACTGATCTTTGCCTGGGGTAAAAATACCTTCTTCTGGCTTGTACCTATGACCAAACCCAAATACTCTAGTCTTCTTACTGGTTTTAAAGAAGACTTCTCTAAGTTGAGGACCCAACCTGGGTATTCCAGGTAATTGACTGTAGTGACCAAGTTTTGGTCCAAGGGGGCTACCGACCGGTCTATCAAGAGGAGGTCGTCTAGGTATGCTATTATCGTTATACCTTGGGCCCTTAATCTGGCCAACAGAGGGGCCAAGATTTTTGTAAACACCCGAGGTGCAGTAGCTAGCCCGAGAGGCAGAGCTATAAACTGAAAGTGGCGTTTTTCTACTTCGAAACGCAGGTACTTTTGATGAGCAGGGAAAATAGGTACATGCAGTATGCATCCTTGATGTTTATTGATGCCAGAAGTTCTCCTCCCTGTAGGATGGAGACTATCATCCGGATTGATTCCGTGCGAAAGGACCGTATCTTTAGGAATCGGTTTAGATCCTTGAGATCTAGAATGGGTCTGACATCTGCATTTGGTTTTGGAACTGTAAAAAGGTTTGAATAAAACCCCAATCCCTGCTCTTGCGTGGGAACAACCACGATAACTTTTTGCGAAACAAAAGTCGCTCGAACGCTAGAAAGAGAGACTTCTTTTTCTCTGGGTCTCTGGGAACATTTGATCTGAGGAAACGAGGAGAGGGGAATTCTCGGAACTCTAGTTTGTAACCTAGAGTTAATGTGGAGATCACCCATCTGTCCTGGAAATCCTCCTGCCAGAGCCTTGGGAACTGTAGCAGTCTTCCCCCCACCCGAGCAAGCAGGGGCTCTCCTTCATAAAGAGGCTTTAGCATTTTGTCTAGTAGGCTTCCTCCCCCAGGACTTCTTTTGTCCCTGGGGTTGACTCTGAGGTTTATTTCTTGAGCCTGACGGAGGCCGTCGCGACTGCCTGGAGGCTGATGCTCCTGGCACTGGGGACAGAGCACGTTTAAAAGAGGGACGTTTACTCCTTTTCTTTTCAATCTTATTTTATTTAGAGAGAAAAAAGTTTAACATAAGAAAAAAGTGTTCTACATTAGAACATTACATATAGTATGCACAGAACAATGAATTTAAACTTTATCAGAGATGAACCTATATAAACAATTTGGCACATAGTCTCAGGTGTATCAACGAAGTCTCGTATTGTACATCAAAGCCTTTAGACATATGAGAAGAGTAACAGACATGTGGGATCCAACATATGTTTACCCTTATGTTTTGAGTGTTGGCATTATCAGAAGGATCTACCAAATCAGGCTGATATGCTGTCGTGATCTTTTATTTACTTATATTAGGTATTTAAGTCGTTGAACTATTTTAGGTATATGACCTTTATTCAGCTGTTTACTTGTTTGGTTCAGTATATGCAGAAGAGTTGGCAAAAAAAGGAAAAAGAGAAGTGAGAGTGTTAGTGGGAACAGAAATAGAGAATGATAAAAAAAAGGTGGGGAAGACACCCCGGCATGGCTAGCCGGTGGATAGGGATGGGTCATCCCTGACCCATACTGAAAAGTCATCGGAGTATCTAAACATTGACCACGAGGTCCAGGTGTACTCCTTTTCTTAACCGGCAAGAGTGTGCTTTTCCCACTAGAGATCTTTTGGATATAATTGTCCAAATCTTCTCCGAACAGCCTTGCACCACAAAAGGGAAATCCAGCCAGAAGCTTCTTACATGGTGATTCGGCTGACCAATTTTTCAACCATAAGATTCTACGCATATGCACCAACCCAAGCGTAAGGCGAGAGGTCTGAAGGATAGAATCTCTGATTGCATCAACTGCAAAACACAAAGCCGCTGGTAGGTTGGCAAACTCTCGGGCTCGCTGTTCAGGTAAAACTTTGAGGACCTGTTTAACATGGTCTCTCAAGTATTGACAGACTCTGATTGCTCTCACTGCAGGTTGAGCCACTGAACCTGCCAAGGAGAAAACATTTTTTAACAGGAATTCAAATTTCTTTTCAGTTGGATCCCTAAGCATCTGAGCATTGTCAACAGGACAAGTCAGACTTTTATTTAGGGAGGAAATGGCGGCGTCAATTGCAGGTATACCCCACATCTTTGTAAATTTTTCCTCCATAGGATAAAGTGTTGAAAACTTTTTAGGAGGAAAAAAATGTTTATTTGGGTGATCTCACGCAGGATAAATAAGCTTTTCCAGTACACTATGAACAGGAAAGGCATGTGTAGTTTGAGGAGGCTTCAGTGAACCCAAACAAGAAGAGGGTTCTTCAACTGACTCAGATATGGGTAACTTAAATGTGGAGCGGACCAGTCCAGCAAGAATTTGCCCCAGCAACTTCTCCTCCTGAGATGCTGAAGAGGGCCCTTCTCCACTTTATTCCTCAGAAGAGGAGTCATCAGTTAGCTCCCGATCCTCTGAGGGGGATTCCTCTCCTTTTTCCCAGAGTTCCTCTGTTTGAGGGTCCTGGGTGGCAGAGGGGGACCTAGTGCGTTTTCTTCCACTGAGTGAAGATGCGATTAAGGCCACTAGTCTTTCTTCTAATCCATTAATGGTTGAGGAAAAAAACCTCCTGAGTAATGTATACAGGGGTTGAAGTGCCAGAAGCAGTTGCAGCCCCTGACCCCGACGGCTCACCCTGGCCAGCTTCCACGGGTCCTTCAGGGGGGAAGGTGCTGCAGAAGGGGGGTCCTCAGAGCCTGATGGAGATCCCCTAGAGCCCCTATTTCTCGGGGTATTTGTACCTCTTTTGCCCATACTGACTGCTGAGCAATGGAGCAATGTAGTTCAGCAACTGCCGCTGCTACCAAGTCTCAGTCTGGTGCTCAAGTAAATGTTGCCTGGGAATGCCTGTGTCTCCCACCTCACATGCTCCTGTCTGCTCTGTGTCCCTCCATAGGCCATGTGCATCTGAAAAAGAGTGCACTATAAAGCCTGCATGCAGCCTGCAATGTGGGTGTCTCACCACGCCGACGTCACATTAACGCTCTTGATGAGTCAGTGCGGCTCATACATATATTTTAAAATGTTGTGCAACTAAAACCTCTGTTTTGAATGCAAATTGTTAGACAGTGTAAGGCTTGGTTTACACCCATGCAGTTTGCTTTTGATCCGTTTCTGCAGTGCTTTTTGCGGAGCATTTTATGTTTTTGCACCCGCGTTTTCGACGCATTTTTTGCAAATTTTTTTGATGAGTTTTGCATTTCTTATGCTTTTTTTTTCCCAATTTGTTGTTTGGCAGATTAAAAAACCCAAAACGCAAATTGCAGCAAAAACGCACTACATGCTTTTCTGCAGCTTCTTCATTGAAGTCTATTGAACCAAGAAAGCACCATTTTGCTTTTAAAAAAAGCCCCTGACCCTTTTCAAAAACGCAGCCGCTGAAAAAAAGCATAGATGTGAACGTGTCCCATAGGAAACTATGTTAAATGGACTGTAGTGCGTTTCTGCAAAATGCACATAAAAAGGCATAGGTGTGAACCGAGCCTAATGGTCCATTCAGATTGCAATGTGTGTGCTGAATGCACTGCAATGCCCCGTACACACGATCGGACATTCTGACAACAAAATCCATGGATTTTTTCCGACGGATGTTGGCTCAAACTTGTCTTGCATACACATGGTCACACAAATCTTGTCGGAAATCTGGAACGTCAAGAACGCGGTGACATACAACACGTACGACAAGCCGAGAAAAAGGAAGTTCAATAGCCAGTGCGGCTCTTCTGCTTGATTCCGAGCGTGCGTGGAACTTTGTGCGTCGGAATTGTGTACACACGATTGGAATTTACGACAACGGATTTTGTTGTCGGAAAATTTGAGATCTAGATCTCAAATTTTGTGTGACGGAAATTCTGATGGAAAATGTCCGATGGAGCCTACACACGGTCAGAATTTCCGACAACGAGCTCCCATAGAACATTTTCCATCAGAAAATAAGGGTTCATTGCTTGTTTTAGGGAAGCAATAAAGGGAGATTTAATGCTCCTCCCCACAGCTAGACTGGTCCCCGCAGTGTCTGCATCCTTGTTCTCCAGCGGTCTAGGTTCCTGATGTCATCAAGACCAGAGCAGGGTCCATTCAGCACTGGATGTAAGAATATCGCGGGACAGTCCACCTCTAGATCCTGGGGGAGTGCCATTTGCCCAGGAAGCAGAGGACCTTCTCCCCTAGACAAAACAAGCAATTAACCCCTGCAATGGGGATGCAGTCCCACTGCAAGAGATCATTTTTTAGTTGCCAGAGTTGGGCTTTAAACATAGAATAGAAAACATTCCTAAAGGGAAGACTAAAAAATCGCTCCGGGTTATTTCATTTGAAAGAACCATTATTAATATAAAGAAAAACACCAGTCAAAAGTATGCACTTTTAACTAAAATACTTTAACTAAAAATACTTTTTACAACATATAAAAATATGTTGGGTTTTGGAAAGCAGAGGTCTGTAAAGCTAAAGGCAAGAATATACTAAATGTACCTGCACGGAATGCCTCCTTTGGAGTATATGGCAGCAAACGCAGAGGGAGATCTCTGGGACTCAGCAAACTGAAATAAAAATAGACATGTAAAAGTGATTGACAGCGTCTGATTTCTGACATCTTCCTGAATTTAAAGAATAAACGGTTCACTGAACAGATATTATTATTAATTCAACAAGTAGTAATAAGTCAACTAACAGCAATGATGCCTAATTATTTCAGTTTCTCTCAAGATTCCTTCTTTGATTTATTGTTAACACATATCAGCAGGTTGGACAATTAAAAAATAAATCCCCTGGAAACCATGGAGAGTGAATCACATGAATCTCATGGGTCTTAAAAAAAAAAGAAAAAAAAAGGGATTATATTATACAGAGTTCAATGCAAAAGCACAATAGAACAGCAGAAATTTGTCCAGGGGCACTGAGATTTCATATAACCATGTGTCTACAATTTATCTTTCCTCTTCTTTTCCTTCCTATACATCAGGGGTCTTCAAACTTTATAAACAAGAGGCCCGTTTATGGTCCTTCATACGCTAGGGGGGCCGAACTGTGGCCAGTGGGAGTAGAAAATGTCCTGATGTCAGTGGGAGTAAACAATGCCCCATCTTTAGTGAGAGGAATAGTACCCCATTATTGGGGTCAGTGAAGTAATTATGCCCCAATTGGTGGTTTCAGTAGAACAAATAATGCTCCACCGTTGGTGTCGGTGGGAGAAATATTGCCCTATTGTTGGTGTCAGTGGGGGGAATGGTGTCCCATTGTTGGTGTAAGTTGGAGGAATAGTGCTCCATCATTGGTGTCAGTGGGAGGAAATGTGCCCTATTGTTGGTGTCAGTGGCAAGAATTATACCCCCCTTGTTGGTGTCAGTAGAAGGAATAGTGCCACAAGGGCCAGATAAAAATCAGGAAAAAGGCCACATCCGGCTCCCAGGTCGCAGTTTGGAGACCACAGTTATACATCTTAGGTTCCTGCTGTTCTATTGCTAAGGTGACCATATTGTTTAAAGTTTGTCAAAGCATGTATATATATATATATATATATATATATATATATATATATATATATATATATATATGCAGTTACATGGTGGTCAGCTGTATGGTGACCATATTCACTGAGCGATGTGGTCATCATACAGCCCCACCTATCAGCCTTAGGTGTCAAAAAAAAAAAAAAAAATCAAAAACAACAATTAAACCCAATTATTGGAAAAGTTTTTTTGCATATTTTGAATTCCATTTTTTTTAAAAGGTCCACCATGCAAATAAATAGTTCTTTTACTCCAAGTATGAACACATTCTAGGAAAGACAATGGGCCAATAGAATAAGAGCAAGTGCCTATTTCATTGTTTGGAAACACTTTTCCTGCTTTACAAACAAGCAAGTAAATAAGAGTTCAAAGATCAACAATTTCTGACGAAAAATTTTAGTCTAGGCGGTAGTGTTTTCTTTACCCACCTTGCTTTGTGTGACCATTCGTGTCAATCAACAGAATTTTTAATAGCCGATCAGAACAGTTATATAAATCATATTCTAGAAAGGCTCCATTTATAGAATGTATCTTTGATAAAACATTATATCGCTTACCGGATCTATAGTTTTGGGGTTGAGCTTATCACTTGGTTTTGCTCGGACTCCACTTGCTGAGCTTGTGGAAGGAGAAGCCAATGGTGGTGTCGTGGTTTTGCTTCGCTGACCTGTGTTTCTGGATGGACCTCGAGAAGATGCAGACATTGCTGGACCACAGAGTTCTAGAACAGGGTGCAATGCTAAATTACTGTCTAAAACGTTAAAAAGATGATCATGAAAAGCAAATACTCCAAATGTTATG
This sequence comes from Aquarana catesbeiana, assembly GCF_042186555.1. Taxonomy (NCBI): domain Eukaryota; kingdom Metazoa; phylum Chordata; class Amphibia; order Anura; family Ranidae; genus Aquarana; species Aquarana catesbeiana. The sequence goes on from NC_133324.1 coordinate 863,233,225, forward strand.
TTGTAAAGAGAGGTTGTTTTCCTCTTGCACACGATTACCTTATGTACAATACTTTGTTCTTAGTATTTAGCTGTAGTAGTCTTCCAAGGTAATTCAAGGCATTGCATATAGATAACATAAAGTGGAACTTTACCCATAACAACAATAAAAAAATAAATAAAAAATAATGTTCCTTAGCAAGAAACATACATTCCACATTATGCTACCAAAGTTATTGTGTTCTGTAAATTTGCCTCCAGCATTGCTCCTGTTTCTTCTTGCTGGAGACTGCCATTTTGCTGAAGTCCAGAGCCCCAGTAATAAGTCATAAAGCAGAACTAAACCCATCGATTTAATGGTTTCAAAAAACAGTTACATCCCTGGAATGCTTGGGATTGCTAACTGTCATATTTGCTTGTGTCCTCAAACAAACTGTCAAACCATCAAAAGGCTGGTGTCACAACTGATCACATGTACAGCACTATGGCAGTTGCAGATCAAACAGAAACAGCTTCCTTGGCTATAAAGGATAGGAGGGTTTAATTTCGATTTAAGGCTGTCAGTAGATCAGCCTCTACAAACTCTGCAGTGCCTAAAAATGGAGAGCAACTGAGCATGTGCAGAGCAGGATTTAAAAACATAAGCACTTATTTTTTATGTTTTACACAGCTATATCTGCAAAAGGGGTCAGCCTGAAGTGATCTAGCAGGACTTAATTTTCTGACTAAAGTTCCACTTTCAACTGAAATCAAATTAACATTGGCAAACTGACACAGGATTTAGAAAGCAGTCAGTGTAATACAGTTCACAGTCAAACAAAATCTGCGCTCAACAGTAGTGCGATGGCAATGGAAGAAACCTGGAATACATATGGCTCCCATTACATGCACAGGCCTTGCTGCCCTGGGCTCTGAGGAAGAGGGGATCCCCCCTCGAAACGCATCAGCCATCTGGAAGGTTCTCCGGCGTGTTGGACACAGTCCTGGTGATCTGGTCGCTTTTTGTCCATTGTGGACTCTGATATGCTTTTATAATCCAGTTGTTTGTAAGTATGTTTCCTTCTTTTTGATTTTAATAAATATTACTTGGGTAATGGGCAAGGTTGGTGTGCTCTTTCTTCATTCTTTTACCATGTAATACAGTTGCCAGGAAGTACGGTACATTTTATGACACAGGGAACAGCTTTTGCTGACAGCAGAAATTACTCAAAAACATCAGATGCTAATATTTTTTTTCAACAAACACATGGGCACCCATCTACCAGTAGCCATATGTCAAATAGTGAAGATTACAGATCAGTTGTTTTATGCAATTTACAATCACCTCTGAGACTGATGGGGTGCCAAGGGCTGCTAATGCCACACAATGTACACACAATGAAAAAACGGATGAATGATCGTCCGTTTTTTTTTGCATGCTGGTCTCATATGAAAATGAATAGGTTACTTAAGTTATGGAAATTTTGTATAACAGAATAAAACTTAGAAAATTATGTAACTTATAGTATTGTGTTGTATGTAATGTATTCTTTTGTTTCTGAGCATGTGTGGTTTTGGTCACACAATTTTTTTTTAATACAAATAATATACTAATTACACGTAAATCGTTTGCTCTTGTTTGTTCGTTATCGTACGAGAAACATTTTCGTGCTTCTCCTTTCGGAGAGTTTCGGATGAACTGTCCTGATAGGCTCTGTATTTTTTGGCCAATTTTCTTATCGTGTGTACTAGGCATAAGCTTTGTTCTAGCACCACATCGCCCTGGCCTCAGAAAGTCCATGTGAGCAATCAGCACTTCAGATGTTTAAGAACTAAATTTACATATACTGAAACAATCGTTGAAAAGGGGAATTCACTGGATAATATCTTCAGTGCAGCACATAAGTATCAGCTTTGGAGTTTCCTTTTTGTTGAAGGCGGACAACCCCCTAAAGACATATTAGTGGATTTGGTTAGGCCTGCAGATAATACTTATTGAGCCAGTTGTGACCCAAAATGTATTGCATTGGACCAAATTCCAGCTTTATATACTATGCTGTTTTACAGTCATGTTCTAGCATCTGATAGTCTGCGGTGACCACACATGTACTTTTAAACAAAGGTCAACTAAGTAGTACTGAAATTACAGTATTTTGGTAATGTACAAGTTCGTTAAATACACAGAAAGATGTAGGTAAAATGTTGACAATCAAGTAAGGAAACAGGAACGTCCCTGATAGAGAAAACTGAGGTCACTGTCCACAACAACCTATCACATGCCTATATGAACTTTGTAAGGGCCGGTTCACATCGGAACAAGGTGCCGGAAAGGTGTGTTCTGTGCACATTTACTACACCATGCTCAAAATGCACTACCTTTGCCATCTGCCGAGTGTGCCAGTGTAATATTAATGGCACCACAAGCGCAGGTCGCAGTACCACAGTAATATGCAGTTTGGTACGGTAAGTTATTTTAAAGGTAGTGCATGCACCACTTTCTCAGCATTCCCTGAAATTTCAGCCATTCAAATAAATAGGCTACAAAATTGTCCAATGGGAATGCACAGGAATCGTGGCTAGTGTTCCTGTGCGGTCCCGGTGTGAACCGGCCTTAAGATCTCTAGAGTTGTACTGGTCACAGTAGGCAACACCATTCTGTAGCAACATTAAAGAGGAAGTAAACATTCTTTACTGACTTTTACCTATAGTTAAGCCTATAATAAAGCTTACCTATAGGTAGTGTAAATATCTCCTAAACATGCACCGTTTAGGAGATATTTACATTACATGCAGCCAGTGACATTATTGGCGCATGTGCTCTGAAGGAACGGCCACCTGTGCCATTCCTTCCAAGCCCTGTGCTGTGAACTGTGGCTCCCACGTGCATGCGTGAGAGTGACATCATCACGGCTCCGGCCAGGCACAGAGCTGGAGCCCGCAAACCCAGAACCAAGACGGGTGAAGATGGAAGTGGCTGCATGCATACTATCACATTATGACTTTACTATGCAGGAAAAAAAAAATCCAGCGGTATACAACCGCTTTAACACTATATTTAAAAGTAGACGTGAGGACAAAACATTTTTTGTACCATTTTGGATAGAGTAAGGGAGGGTTATAACCAATGTTAGTTTCTTTGCCAGCTGTGCCCCATTAGGGAGATTTCTATCCACTTCCTTTTCCATAGTGGCAACAGAAAGGAAATCCTTCCAAAGTGAGGGGAAGCCCTGGTAGTCACGATAGTCACCACAACTAGTGTACTTATTTGAAGATTTCCTCACTATTCCTGTTCTGATAAGCACTCAAAACGTGGGATTGGTGATAGGGGTCACAGGGCAAATAGAGAAGTAAATCCCTCTTAACAGGGACACAGACAGCAATAAAAACCTAAAATATGTTTTTCCACTTTATCTAAAACTACAAAAAAAAGTTTTGCCTTCAGTTATATTTCAAGAGATTTGTGTAAAGGAGAGTTACACAGCACAGCCGGGAAGATGACACCATTTTGTTCTGTTACAGTAAAGAGGAATACTGTGATTGGGTCTTAGAACTGCTCCTTCCTCTCCCAGTTTGATTGTTATGTATAGGAGATTGCAAGAGGCTGATACTAAATCAAATTCAAGATACTTGAAATGAGGAGCGTTTGCTGATTAGACAAGGTGGAGTGTATGATGTCTGAATGGCACCCGTGCTGAGCAGTTGATCACTTGTTTTCTGAATGCTTAAGGCACGGTGCAGGACCTGGAAGCAAGTGGAGATAACTGGAGTAGTGGTGTCTACTTCAGTGATTTCCAGCTTCCAGGGGGACCAGTCAGGTATGTTATATGCATAGTTATAAAATATTCTTACCTGGAATTCATTTTTAACAATTTATAAATACAGAACAGTGTTGAATTTGTCCTTTTTTTATCTGTTTGAAGTTCCAGTTCATAAATCTCAATTCACCACACTCACAAACCTGTGAATGGATGCAGCAATAATAACTCGCACACATCGTGAGTAAAAACCAAGCGCTGAGATGGATATAAATAAATCTGAATAAATGCAAATAAATATACGTGAATAAAAATAAAAGGAGTACCGTGAATTGATCAATAAAATTAAGCTGCTATCAATGCAAGGTGATCAGAATCCCATAAAGTATAAAACATAAAATATAAAAGATTGAGGCGCTCTAAAAATTGATCAACCAATGTGCAAAAACTGTATCAAATCGCAAATAAATAAAATATCAAAAAAATGCTCAAATGAATAAATAATCAGATACACATATAGATGAATAAGTACCTATTAAATGGAGGTAAATAAAATCCTGGTGCTAATACATATACACATACCCCCCAAAAAATGATATGTGATGGTGTGTAGAAATAAATAAATAAATAATGGCGATCTGATAAAGAAGCAATCATAAGGTGAAAAGATTCCAGCGGATGGGAAAAAAGTTTGAAGATAAAGGATACAGTAAGGAATTTATATCAGAAAAAATTCAAGAGATCAATCAAACCCCAAGAGAGTTATTGATTCAAGATAAAATCAAGGATAACAAAGTTAATAATGATATACCCTTGATAATGAATTTCAGTGTCCAACATAAGAAAATGGAAAGAATTATCAAAAAATATTGGCCTCTTTTAAAATCAGACAAAACTCTCTGTAATATTTTACCGGATAGACCTCGCTTCATATATAGGCGAGTTCCAACATTAAGGGATCTAATAGCCAAAAATGTCCCAGAACCTCCCAAAAGAATGACAGAACTATCCTTCTTCCAGGGGAAAGGTTTCTTCCCCTGCAAGAGGTGCTATGCGTGCAAAAATACCCAACAAAATGGGCAAAAGTGCAATAAGTTTATAGCAACCAGCACCGGAAAAGAATATACTATCAAGGATTTTATATCATGTAGAACTGAAGGCGTAGTATATGTTTTGCAATGCTCCTGTTCACTGCAATATATAGGCAGAACTAAGAGGCCTATGTGGAAACGCATAAGGGAACATATTCAGAATATTAAAAAAGCTTTCCCTAAGCATAGTGTTTCCAAACATTTTGCTACGCACCACAACAGTGATCCTAAACAGTTAAAATTTTGGGCAATACAGAGATATAAACCACATTGGAGAGGCTCAAATAAGATAAGGGAACTCAGCAAAAACGAGTCAAAATGGATATTTGAGATGGGTACTCTTGCGCCTAACGGCTTGAACATAGAATTTGATCTTAATTGTTTCATATCAGACTACTAATATGCCATAATTATCCTAAATTATTTTAATATTTTGATATTTAAAAAAAAAAAAAAAAAAAAAAATTAATATTTTTTTTTTTTGGTCTTAATAACTAGCATAATACATTTTAATAATCCCCATTGCTAGCTTATATATAGTTTATATAAATTTTAACCTCTCATGAATAAGATTACACACAATTATGCATATGTTTATGCTATTTTTATAGTATGCATGTTGTTGGTATGCTGATGCATAATGTTGGCTATCTGTGTAATACATATGGCCAAATAGATATTTATAGCTTATACATTTTTGGTACATTGATGCATATATGGACTAGTTGCATAATACATTTAGCCAAATAGATTTGCCTTGGATGGTGCAATGTGCTAGTATATTGATAACCTTCTTAGGTAAATGCACAGTGATGGATTTTAGGGACCCTTGGTAATTTGTATTACGTTGTCAGGTTGACGTATCAGGGATTGTAACATTGATCTTTGCTAGGAGAGGTAGATCACTTTAAGATTTAAACCTTAAGTGTGCAATACCGATACATATCACTGGAGGGAGCCTGTTACCATATAGTCAATGTTTCTATTTACGTTTTTTTACTTTCTGTTATATTTGTATCTGTTTATCCTTTTAACCTGTGATTATAAATATACATTTCTCTTTTAATAAGTATGTAACAATTAAACATTGTTTTAAATAAATATTTACACGCCAGTATAAGCAGTATGATGATCCAATGAACACAGCACTGTCTCCATGGTAACCAGAATGCCATAGGACTTAAATACAGAGACCGTGGCTTCTTGCGTTTATCCTTGAGAAAGTCACGTGTCAGTGACGCAACGCGTGGGAGGAGCCTAGGACGTTCACTGCTGCATGACACATCGAGCTGAACAGCAGCGGTTTCTCTATGGGAAGCCTCGTCCACAGCGGCTGACTGCAATCTGCATACCTGAATGCCTTTATTTAACCAGGCGCATGTGAGTGTATCTCTTAAGCTGTTTGCTTGTGTACTTTCTTCTAGTTCACTGCGCAATGATATATCTTTTTGCTTGCTTTTCATAAAATCATTCCCTTGAGAACCAAACTACCAACAGTATCATGGCTGAAGTGGGATGTAAGAAAAGCCAAAAATCATGAATAACGATCAAGCACAGTGAATCAATTAATTTGATTAAGGAATGAACTACTGGGCCAATTTCATTTATTTTTTGGACTAACTTATCTCCGCTGGAATCTTTTCACTTTATGATTGCTTCTTTATCAGTTCGCCATTATTTATTTATTTATTTCTACACACCATCACATATCATTTTTTTGGGTGTATGTGTATATGTATTAGCACCAGAATTTTATTTACCTCCATTTAATAGGTACTTATTCATCTATATGTGTATCTGATTATTTATTCATTTGAGCATTTTTTTGATATTTTATTTATTTGCGATTTGATACAGTTTTTGCGCATTGGTTGATCAATTTTTAGAGTGCATCAATCTTTTATATTTTATGTTTAATAACTCGCACACAGTCTAGGTTCTATCAGTATAACTTGTATTGTGGCAAAGCAGAACTTGTATTGTAGCAAAGGCAAAACTGTTGGAGAGGGCCCAACCGGGAACACTCAGGAGTGCCAATAGCGTATAGCAGAGCAGGCATCAGTCAAACTGACAGCATATGTCTGGAAGGGCGGAATGCGGCCTGGCTGTCTCATACCCAATCGAGAAGATGTTCAATAGAATTGCAAGCCCTAAGCTTTCCCTTCTTGTCTAGAACCTTTCCCTGCTGCCAATACTGTTCCTGACAGACGGGTAACCTATCCCTACACTACCCACACGTGAAAGTGTGCAAAAAGGACTTAAAAAAACTCCAAGATGGCCACCAATGGTCACCTTGATGCAGTGCAGCCAACCAGAACGCTGCCCCCAGGAACCAGAAACCACAAAGAAACCGAGTTTCCCCCTGACTTCCTCTCCAAGCTGGGATGCCGTTCCAGTCAGGCGCCACCTACAGTGGAGGAAGCAAACTGCACCTGCCTACAAACTTACTCTTTGCCTATGCAAGGTGTGTGGATAGCCCATCTCTAACAATAGCTAGATGTTGGTCAGCTGGTCCAATTAACAAAACTGTTAGAAATCCATGCATTAAGTCATTAGATATGTTTGGTTTTTATTTTAATCTAAGCACCTTCCTAATGGAGCTCTTCAAGGGTTTTTAAAGTGGTTCTAAAGCCTGAAGGTTCTATGCATGAAGGTAAAAACCTTCAGTGTGCAGCTCCCCCCTCTCTCAATAGCTGAGACACCTTGGCTCCCGCTGCTGTCAATCACAGACAGTGAGGAGGGAGCAGGGGTGGGGCTGAGCCATGCTGTGTGTCTTATAGACATACAGAGGCAGCTTGGGAGTGGGCACCATAAATGCCCCCAGAGCAAGCAGCTTGCTCTAGGGGCACTCAGCATGGGGGAGAAGCCTGGAGCGCCGGTGGGGCCGAGAAGAAAAAAAAAAATTTCAAATACTTGGAAAGGATGGAAAGAGTTTAAGATCACAAAGAAATACTCTGAGATAATGGGAATCTGAGAAAAAAAAAGATGCGGAGGGACTAAATGAAGGAAGATTATAACGCAGGTTTAAGGAATGTGGGATGGGAAAGGGGAGGGGGGGGTAGGGGAAAATTATATTTTTATGAATGAGAATTTTGAACAAAGTATTTTATATGATGTGAAATTTAATTTTAAAAAAATTATGAGAGAACCTGAAGCACTTCCAGATTCCATTCAGCCTAGAGGAATCAGAGGATCAGTGATTGGCAGTTCACCGATCTCCATCCTGATCCCCCCTGCAAGAGGAAAAAGAGGAGCAAGGCGAGGTGAGAGACCATAAAGGGGGGGCAGGTGCTACAGTACTTTCCTAAAACAATGTGTGCCTGCAAGAGGAAGATAATGTACTGTCCCTCATTAAATATAAGGAGGAAAAAAAGGAAAGACAATCAACACTCTGCTGACTCCCTTATAGAAAAGAAGCATTTAATTTCTTCCATGCCACATCTAAAAATACAGAACAGGGTACTGTGTGCTGCTTCCACCAACTGGACATATATTATGCTGAAATGTGAATGCACACAGAGAAAACACAATTATTAAAATCACCATATATGAATAATGAATGACCCTGATATTGTGTAGTCCTATAGCTTGCTGTATAATGAATTATTACTGAAGGATACAAGGCATCAAAAGCTGTCTAATTATTCAATAAGTGCTAAGAATAATGACTAGAATATTTAGTTGGCAGTTTAGTTGATGTAATTATGATCCTATAAAGTCAATTCTATGGTTTTACACTATAACTTTTAGAATAACGAGAGAAAATGGGACTTTGACTTTTTAGACACAACCAAACGATTATACAAAAATATATTTTTTATTATAAAACACATAAAAAATGTGATTACATGATGTCTAAAAAACCCACATTGATAGATCAGCATATAATTGATACGATACCACTACTGTACAAAACCATAATAATTCTGCAAGGAGACTAGAAGATGAATCAAAGTCATTCCATAGTATACAAAAATCCAGGAGTGTGGTTTAATTACAGGGAAGCGGTAGAATGATGCTCAAAAAAGAAATTTCGCTCTACATGTTGCGCGCTCCTTGCGCTTCTTCAGGAGCGTTTACATTGACTATCGAACAAAATGGAAAAGAGAGACATACATAAATATAATACATAATTACAAAACAAGTTAACAACATAATATACACATAGTGAGCTGATCCATCTGAACCCCTAGTGGCCAGACCCAAGCATCTTGATGCACACAGAGAAAGACAAACCAGAATACTATGGGAACGTGTATAACATAGTAACACAACAGTGTGTGTAGTCAAGTTCGCATTTGTTTGTCAGTGCATATTATTATAGTACGTATTTGATTTTCAGTGCGTTCTTCTCAAGCCTTGCTGTTTTTCAGTGCTTTCTGTTAGTTCGTTCTGGCCAGCCGACCGTTTTGAAGCCATGTTGCGGGTGCGTACTCGTCATAGAGTTCATGCTGTGCAGGGGCTTGGTGTTGGGGTTCTTACTTTGACCCAAGTCCAGTCCAAGAACAGGGCGAGGAGGAGTTCATGGACGAAGAATTGGTTGTTCCAGCGTGTCCAATTCTCTCATATGCCATTTTTTGCAGGAGATTCAGGAGAATAATCCTGATGATTTCAGGAATTATCTCCGGATGACGGGCCCCGTTTTTCACCGTTTGTTGGCTTTGCTGTCCCCTTATATTGCGAAGCAGGACACCTGCATGCGGCAAGCCATCACTCCTGAGCAGAGGCTAGTCGCCACGTTGCGGTACTTGTCGACGGGGAGAAGTCTGTAGGACATCAAGTTCTCGACAGGTATCTCCCCCCAGGCTCTGGGGATCATTATTCCAGAGACCTGTTCTGCCATCATTCAGGTCCTGCAGGAGGACTACATTAAGGTAAGATTTCTCCTTTAACATCACATTCTATGTATTTAATGTTTGCTAATGTATTGTATTTCTTTCATCATTCCCTAATTACCATGATTGTAAAATGTTGTGAATGTCCTCATGCATGCTGGAAGTTTTTAATGCTCTTTTTTGTCCTTCATGCATCTTTGCCTTCACAAACCTCCCCAGCATGCTATCCTGGGCCCATACACACCTAGCCTAGTCACTTGCACATTTGCCCAACCCATACACACTATACCTACCTCTTTTGTGGTCAAATTTATGGATGAATTCCCCAAAGCATGTAGTGAAAGGGCCTGCCTGAATACTTTCAAATGGTACTGTTTAAAGTTTTTTTTTCCTCCTATTATCTTGATAAGTAATTGCAGAATGTAAAAATGTGCTTCAATTAGGACAGTGTGTATTTCTATTTTTGTATTATGACACTTCTTACCTGTCCAGTGGGCTGCCAATAGTGTAAGTAAGGAGGGGCTGGCCAAAGTAAAACACATTATTTATGCATTCCGCTCTTAATGAAGTGGAGATAGTTACCTGTCCAAAACATCCCCCCCTAACATTTTTACAATGGGCCATCAGAAGGGGGGGGGATCTGATAAGTGGACCTTATACTTTTGTCTTTAAATACTCCTTCAAAAAAATGTTATACTGATGTTGGCCAAGAATGTTTGTGTCTAATCTGCTTGCAAAGTTTATGTGCAAAATGGCTATTTTTTTTTTTCTTGTTTGACTCCACAGTTTCCTTTAACGCCACAGGAATGGCAGACTGTGGCATCCCACTTTGCTGATCATTGGGACTTTCACAACTGTGGAGGGGCAATTGATGGGAAACACGTCCACATAGTCCCACCCCCCAACTTGGTCACACTATTACAACTATAAGGAGTTTAATAGTTTTGTGATGTTGGCGGTGGTGTCGGCGACATACGAGTTCCTCTATGTGGACGTGGGGAAGAATGGCCGGATGTCGGATGGTGGAGTCATCTCCCAGACAGGGTTCTACAGGCGTCTCCAGAGTGGTGGCTTGGGATTGCCACCTCCGGAAGAGAACGTGGAAGGACTCCCGTTTGTGTTTGTTGCTGATGAAGCATTTGGTCTGGGTGAACACCTGATGTAGCCGTTCCCGATGAGGGCGCTCACCCCGGAGCAGAGGGTTTTTAATTACCGATTGGCCATAGCCAGAAGAGTGGTGGAGAACGCTATCGGGATAATGGCCAGCCGGTTCCGCCTATTCCTCACTGCAATTAACAGCAGAATATAAACTTAATCACATAATTCTTGCCTGCTGCATTTTACTTTTTGTGCAAAAATGCAGCAAACTATGTGGCCTCAGTTGGGTCTGAGGCCGGATT